>NC_090809.1:3141250-3453125 GCF_036512215.1 Solanum lycopersicum
AATACAATGGTTGCTTAAGAACTCAAAAGAGGTGCTATTAATGTGGAATAATAAGAATATGTACAATAAATTGATTATTCAAAGACATACATCTTTCTAAAATAATATTATTTTAATGTAATTTATCGATCACTAATTTCAAACACTAAAAATAATTATTTATATTTATATTCGAATAAATTATCTTAACCATTTCCCTTAAGGTGTAACCCTTTCTCAAACCTCACTAATATAGAATATTTTGTGTATAATTAAATTGCCCTTTTATATATAACAACATTTTTCATTATTAATCATCACATAACCCTTTCATTATTATCAAACACCACATAAATGATCTTTACATTATAATGTAACATAATTATTAGTGTTTAAACTAACTAAACCACAAGGTGTAAAGTCTCAATCCCACCAAATGATCTTTTATTTATGAGCCCACTTTACTCTTTTAAAAGTCATACTATCAAAAAAAAAAAATTTAGAAAATTCCCAAGTATTAAAAAGTCAAAAAGTATAATTAATCAAATTGAAACTTTTAAGCCAACTCTCATTTTTCAAACAATTGATATCAACCACAAAGCCAAAGTAGGATTTAAAAAATGAAGAGAAATTATAAGAGGACAAAAGCTTATTCACAATACTTATATCAAATTATAATAACATAAATATATGATATTATTTGCACGTATACTTTTATCACTTAATTATGAACAATTAATGTATATTTTCATTTTATTAAACTACTTTATCATATGATAAATTAAATTAATTTGATATGATTTGATTTACTTCATTAAGTAGCAACTTAATAGGGTGATTATATTATATTATTCCACTCATATAATAACAATGCTAACAATCATAATAAAGCACAAAAATTGGGTGATGATAACAATTCAACACACGTGCTAGGAAATTACAAAGAATTATATCGTATATATAATAAGTATAATAATAAATAAAATAGTAAAAGAAAAAAGTGAAGTAATTTTAGCTTTTGAAATCTTAATTTAAGTACATATTGTCGCTTTTATATTAATTTTAAAGTATTTTTCAAATTAAATAGTTTGTTCAAAAAAAAAATAAAGTACACCTGATTTGCCTTAACGATACTCCCCTCTCCCCCCGTTTCTTGTAAAGCTAATAATAGCCCCAAAATATCTATACTAAAATCTTAGTATTCAATTTCATGAAGTCTATTTTACAAAAGTGAAGTTCCCTAAATAATAGCTAATTTTATTTAATTTTTTCTTGAAAAGTATTTTCTTATATTATCTTTTTAATTGGACAAGAAAAGAATTTCTCAAAACAATCATGGCTAAAAAATTAAACCTCAATATTGGTCCCGGCGGGGCTCGAACCCGCGACCTTCGGCTCATAAGACCAACGCTCTAACCAACTGAGCTACGGGACCGTTTTGTTTATTAATTAAACATTTTATTTTCTCATAGTTTAATATCTCAATAGATTTGTGAATCTACATAATAAATTAACTTAGTCTTTAGAGACAATAAAATTTTCTAATTACCTCGTACAGATTTGCTATCGTCCTTCTCGAGTATACTTAAATGAAAAAAAAATAAAATACAAAGATTTGTTGCTATTCGTATAGAATATACAAACATAAATGAATAAAGGCATGAAAGAAAAATATATTGATTAATGGCTACGAAACCTTAATTTTTTACTAAAAGGGACACGAAAGGCCTTTGCGCTTCCGACCTCACATAGATATAGTGGAAGGACAAAGCTTTTGATATTTTTCATGTCAGTCAGAAAGTTGAACAATAATGATTTTTTCGTGTTCAAAACTTATAACGAATGCACAATCGAATTGATTATGTCGAATAAAGTTTCACCTAATACTACAATTTTCAGTGTGGGTATCCTTGAGCAATCGATTATTAACCATTAATTAATTAACATATAACTCAAATTGGTTCAGTATAACAATGCCAGGTAAATTTCTGATAATATCCTATACTACAAAAAAAGTTCAATAGTATCTACGCACACTTAAAATAGTTCAAATACAGAGTTTACAAAAACGACGATGACAGTAAATTAAACATAAATTATGTCACAAAATTAACAACAAAACGATGTCTTCCAAATAAAAATCAAATCAAATAAATTGTGAGAGTATCTTAAGAAAGATCGGCTTCCGACTGCCACATTAGAATTGACAGTCGAGCACAGGGGATCAACTACGTTTTCGAATCCATAAATCATCTGACTACTTCTCAAAAATGCATCTCTTAAAGACGAAACCGATGTCTATGCATCTTATCAGTTCACTGGGAAATGTAACAAATCACACCGAGGCGGAACTGGGTTAGTGATATCCCCCCCTTCCTCTTCCCCTTCCGCGAAAACCTCCACGAAAACCCCTTCCTCTGCCTCTTCCTCTTGAACTTCTCCCTCCATATGATAGTCCTTGAAAAGCTCTATCAACGAGCTGGTTCTGCATGCTACCACCTCCCCGGCCCTTCTTTGGTCCAGAACTAGTGGAACCATTAATAGCACCAGCGGGTCGTTTTACTCTGAGGATAAAGAAAGGGACAAAACTAAGGTAAGATGATAAATTAAATGAAAAGGTAGGTAGTGACCGGCCTAAAAGAACATAAACCTCTGCTAAGTCTTCCATATTGAATGAAATTTTGAGTAAATAACCAACAATAAGTTGGCAAATAACAAATGACGGGTAAATAAAAAAAAGCTTAGAGTTCAAACAATTAACACTCGAGACCTAAAAGCATCTTGAGATGATAGACAAACAGTAAGCCAAGAAGACCTTTCTTTTTGTATTAGTTTATGTCTTGGGTCATGGTTTTTGTGCTATATTAAAATAGTGCTAGAATAGTTTAGCATGACCAAAATCATATACATTAATGTAAAATGATATCAGATGATTGAATTACTTAAACCGAGCATCAAAATGACTACAATGAAAAATAGAATTCCATAATAACTAGAGGCTTATTCTGGGGATAGCAGTTAGCTTTTCTGACCACCGATAAATGTGTTAAAACTGCAAACCAATCAGAATGAAACACTACGCATGGGCTGAAGGAAGACAGGTTTCATATGTAACTTGCCTATTATAAATGAAACCTGGTTTGAGTTGTATCACTATAAGTACTGATTAAATACAAATCAATGTAATACTAAAGCAGGGGTGGGGTTTATGCTCAACATCTCATTTCACTAATGTGATATATATTATATATCACTATGCAGCCAGTTAATAATCCATGCAACAATATTACTTGTGACTTATGAGACCAGACTAGTCAGATAAACTAGCGTAACCATACCCTCTTTCTGCTTAGTAATTCAAACAATAACATACCCAGTTGAAGCTGCAGTCATTGGTGTGGCAGATTTCACAACTTCCTTCCAAGAAAGGTTGATTTTTTTGTCCCCAATGAATGAAGGTGTTTTTGCATGTAATGGCTGAGTAATCAAAGATAACAATTGATTCAAGAAAGTTTCACATAAGCAAATTCAAATGTATTCCTATATCTTAAAATTCAGTTTAATTACCTGTGCCATAGACAGTATATTATTGCAAGTTCTCAGCCCTGTAGTAGTATTCTGCTTTTGAGCCTTCTGCAGAACCCAAAGATTTTACCTCAAATAGTGCATCATTAAGTTGCATTTTAAGAACATTTTGATATAACATGGAGAATGCACTCACAATTTTTTCCTTTTCTTCATCAGATTTAGCATCAGCAAATGCTTTATTGTGCTCCACCATCCCTTGAGTTAATTTCTTAATGGTAGCCCTAGCAAGCTCTTCAACACAGTTTAACCTGAATCAAATACCAAAGGAAATAAGTGAATTCAAGACTTGAAGGAATGCAGGCACAGTAGGGGTGTCAAATAAGTGGGTTGAGCTGAGTTTTCACGGATAAAAACAGGTTGTGTTAAGACATGGACGGGTCAATAGCCCACCCAAAGGTTACTTCGGCTGAAATGAGTTGGGTCAAGTGGGCTAAAACAATAGGTCATGGCCCAGCTGTTCCCAAGTTTTAATTTCTTTGCTTTCTTATACAACTACGCATCAATCCAATATAACTTGGGATCGGCTAATATGGATCAATTTGAGCTACATATCAGCCCAATTTTTAACTTTTAGATGAGCTGCTGGGTGGGTCAAAACAGGTTGAATTAATAAACGGGCGGAACATATTTTCATGGGCTAATTTTATTTGCCACTCCAAAGAAGCACATCAAGTTAACTGGCCCAGACACCACGGTTAACAAAACAAGAAAAGAAAGAAAAAGCACAGTAAATTAAAAGGATAAGTGCTTCCAACATGGGAGTTTGACATAATCATTGACACCACCCAATCAGTTAACTGCACCCCTATAGCCTATCATAGTTAGCAAGGTTCCGATAGCTTGCTTAGGGAAAAAGTACAATTCAGTAATTACATCTTTCCTCTTCTAAGATTATATATATTTATTGGGAATATTGGTTTTATTTACTTTTTCAATTGTGTTTATGATACTATAGCAGATCAATGAAAAGGAAAAATAATGGAAGCATACATAATGATTGATTTAACATAGAAATTGACAGAAACCTCTACGACCCCTCTCTCCACTCATCTCGTTCTCCCTCTTTCACTCCCCCCCACCCACCCACCCACTGCACAACCCCCCCCCCCAAACCCATCCCAAAAGAAAACACAAACAAACAAAGAGCTTTTTCACCATTCTTTAAGGTATGTGCTCCAGCTTTGCCCAGTGCCCACTCCTCTTTTCCTCCCAATCCTCAACTGGTGCTCCTCTTTTTCCTAGGCCATTGCTAGTCTCATCGTCGTCCTCTTTTTCCTCCCACACTTGCTAGAACCAATTTGAATGGAAAACATATTGTGCATCCCCCTCTTTTCCCGATGTCATAGCTAGTATCATCTATTCCTTTTTGCATCTTGCATCTCCCACCTATGTTGCTCGGACTCCTTTAAAATGCCTCCGGGTACATATTGGATCCTCAAAAGTAGTGCTTTTTTAAAGGTATCAACACGGGTGCGGCACTAATTTTGGAGAGGCCAAGCAACATTGACCCAATAAGTATGAGAACTACCTGGAATGCATGTCTTCAATTATGAATAAGCTCTATAGAACAACACAGAACACAAACTATGATCAAGCTTTTTTTCAGTAAGTTATTTCTTCCTGCGCTGATTGATAACTAACAAAATCACTATAATATACTGCAGTCGAACCACCTTTCTCAATATTGTGGTCTAACTATCAAAAGTAAAAGATAACCTTACTTAAGATGGCCTACATTTTAACATGATAACCTGAGAAGTTTTGATTATTACTCGATCCTGGTAGAATATTCCTACTTCCCATGCAGCAACCAATGCAAACAACTTTGCTAATAGGCAAAATTAGTGTGCATTTGACTCGGTAAAGAAATCAAATATTTCAAGAATATTATATTTTTTTAAAACTGGTAAGTTTTATATTCCAAGAACACTATTTGGCATATGCACTCTGTGCAGGATGAGATATTCCAGAGCAAAAATTTAGATAAAAGTTTAACCAACAAACTACCTCTCTGTGAACTCTTTGTAATTCTCCGAGAAGTCTTCCCCAAGCCTATCAGATGGCTGTCCAGTCACAATCTTGTAACCACATAAGCTATTGGTGGCATTTGGCGCCTATCCGACAACAAATAAGTGGTGAGAACTCAATATGCAGATACAAAATACGTATCCAAGAGAAAGACGTACCTTGTGAGCTAAATGGTGAAAAGTATACAGCAAACACTCAACATAAGTAAAGTTCATCTCTTCTCCCGCTTTTCGACGAGGCATATATTTCTAGAAGAGAATAAAAAGTTTCATAAGGAAAATGATTAACTGAAAAGGTTTATCTTTCAAATAGTTCAAACTCAAAGTTCACCTTGTTCATGGAACAATATAAGGTTAATCAACCCTACCATTTTCTGCACGTATAAAGATGCCCTAATCAGAACTGAGGATAACTAAATACTTGCCTTCAATAGTTGAACAACAGAGGGAAGGATTTGTCTCGAATCTTGAGGAATTGTATAGGGTGCACTCTCTGCGAGGTTTTTGAGCAGGTCTACCTTCCGTTCTTCAGGAAGCTGATGACAAAAAATAGGTTAGAACAATTGTTTGAACTACCAAAAGAACAAATTAATATCCACAACAACAAAAAGAGATTGTGTTTAGCTTCTTATTTAAAACAATACTAAATAAAAATGTTTTAAACACTAAAATTATACCCAATGCGATAGCTACATCTCATAGCAGATAAGGGAACCAAATAAGTATTATGCTACGAAACAAGGAATTCAGGTATTACCTTGTCAAATACTGGGAAAATATGTTTATTCAAATAATTTAGAAATTTGCTATTTGAGGCACCCCTCTGCATGAAACATAGAAACCGTTAGGCATGATACTTTGTATTAAGCACTGAAAAAGTAATGAAGTACTTAAATACAAGGACAAACCTCGAAAAACGGAATAGCCATAAATAAACAGGCTATCAATCGATTGATGTGGTCTCCATCTGAAACCTGCAATTTTAAACAATTCAGATGAAGGAATTCTTTAGCTGCCTACAGATTAACAAGCGGACAGATGGTACAGAAGTTTACCAGACAAGAAGTTTGGACTCACAGAGAAAGAAGACGGAGAACATAGAGCAGATATCTAATTCATTCCGGACGGCATATGATTTCTATTGATACAGGTGATGTACACATTTAGTATACCGATTTTAGTAATCCAAAAAAATTCAGAGGTTTCATTCGTGAAGTGCTTTAAGTGCTCCACGCCAAGAAAGCAGATACAGAGTGAACATCTATGCTTAAAGTTTTCATGTATTAAGGTCTATATCAGTTCTATTAAAAAGGGTTTCAAACAGATTTGTTCAGCTCCAATGCTTCTGGGAATTCGTACTAGTTTGGTTGATTTGATGTGTGAAATCCGGGACAGAAGTTACATGTGTTGAATTTATGGGTTTCAATCCAATGACAGATTATAAAAGTTCTCACCCTGGGATGAAATTGCTAATAAGAAAACCAACTAAACTGCAGTGAAAAGGTTTTATCATCCAACTGGTTCTAAAGATGAGGATGATCAATACTTTCAGTAACTAAGGGAAATACATTAGTAGACAACCAACCAAGTACCAACCACTCCAGTGTGATGCTTTTTGACTGCGAGAACAATATGAAACCAGAAATTCCTACAACATTCTAAAATGAAAAAGACACTTACATTGAATTGTGCATCTAAATCAGCTTGTCCTGAAATGATCTCAATCAGTTCTTGCACACGCTCTTGAGGAGCTTTATTTCCAAATATGCTCAAACTTCTCAAAAAATCCATGAACATCTTAAATTCACCTCCTGTCACATCTTGTAGGCTCTGCAATAGATACAATTAATCTTCTCACATTCTCATTGAAGAGCATCGAGAAAATACAGAATTTATCATCTTGGAATTTTTCCTCACTGGTATTACAGGTATCTCCATATTCTATGAGAGAAAAATCAAATGGAATGTAGACTCTACAAGATATCACAGGTAATGGCGGAATATCGAAGAAACAAAGCTTTTGAAATGCAAGTCAAAATACTTGACAAATATCCTCATTAACTCCCTACAGGACAGACAGAACAGGAGTAGAATATCTAACTACCTTCTTTATCAGATCGGTTATGTGCCTCTCCATTTTTTCTGGAGGCTTGAGGAGCTCAGCTTTTAGAGGAAATACCTGTAGACAAAGTCATATAGACAATTAAAATACACAAGACTTATAAATGGTCATATTTAACAGCTTCGGCAGAGAGAATGTTGACCTTATTACCTTGTCTTTGATAAAAACTAAGGTCCTTTCACGGAGATTGTCATCCGACATCTGCTCATCAATAGTCTCAATGTGTTTAAAAAGAGCTGTCAATGAAGCTACAGGGACAGAAAGAGTCAAATTGCCTTAATAACAGAGCAGCAATTCTATCAGAAAAAATTGTCCCAGTTATAGCATCAAGAAAAAATGACGGAAAATGGTAAGGTAAGGTAAAAATTCATTCTCTAGTCCTTCAAATGCTCTTTATTCCTATCAACCCAATGTACCCACATAACTACATCCCTTCAGACATCGTCTTCCTCTTTTTGAAAGCAAAAATGTGCACTACATTCAGCAGTGTCATACTAAAGTATAAATATTTGTCTGTAGCTGACATATCCACCTAGCAACACTTAAGCTCTTATTTAAGCTAATTATAAATTTGGACAAAGACATATTTCCTAGAAGGATTTAATCAATAAAATTCCTATCTCAGATAAGTGTAATATAAAGATGCATTTTAATATGGCATACCAATGGCTGCAAAAGCCTGGAACTAGTAGCTTAATCAAGATATATAAGTAGCTAGAACAATGGTAAACAGTAGTCCAGGTATTGACCAGAAGAGCATGCTTGTTAATGCCAAATGGTGCATCAAATGCAACATATAATAATGTGCACAGCAGCAATAAATTTGCTGATTTATTCCAATGTAGCCAATGAACACAAGGGATGAGTTGCTTGTCTTCTTTATATGGTTTTGGGCAATGTCACTTCTCACTTCATGAGCCAACTTTTGGGGTTGATTCGGCTCAAGGTTCAATTTCTTCACATATCCTTATTATTGGTTCAGGCAATGTTGCGCCCCCATGTTATCATCACCATGCTCCAAATATCAAAATCTGGGCTTGCAGGGGTGTAAAGTGTCCTACAGTGGTTGAGGGATAGGATGTTTGTCTCCTTGTACGATCTTAGCGATCCTCACCAGTCACCTCATAAGATAGCTTATAGGATTAAACTGGGCTCAAGGTTCATTTTCACACAACATATGCTCATGGTTATGGCATTTTACAGAGTAAGTTGAAGACAATACACCTTCCAAGGCACTATACAAGAAACACTGAAACAGTGGTATCAAACAAAACATCCATTGTTTTCGTAGACCAGGCTTTAATGTATCTTTATTCTACCTTTTTCTAAAAGAACGGTACCAGGAAATATGAAATAGCATCCAGCAGAAGAAAACAAGTGCAGTTTGATAAGTTCAGCAATTTAATTTCTTAACTCAATTTAAGTTGAATTTAGTTACAGAAAAAACCTATATGCATTGGTTTTTCAATGTAAGTGAAAGAATCTACATACCTTGTACGTCTTGCCTTAACAAGGACAAAAGGGCTTTGTTTACTGCATCACGTTCCACATTTTCCTCTGGAAAAATAGAAAGATAGAGAAGTCAGGATCACATATCTTTCCTCATAATCAACATATTTTGATGGAAAGACTAAGAGATTTCTATACCCGCAGTCAGGAGTTGAACAAGTATATCAACAATTTTTGAAAGATGCTCGGGTGTGTCTTTGCAAAAAAGAGGAAGTCCACGAATGGCTTGCACTCGAACCTGCAAGCAGTAATTGGTCAAACAAAGCTCAAAGGTCCCATCAAGAGACATCAACGTTACAAACTTCTAGTCTCATTTATGGAGTCTGGAGCCAAAAGGATAAAAAAAATTGCCAAAAGACCCAATAGGGCACATCATATTTTTTAAAACCAAAAAGGACAAATCGCTATTGCCGAAGCAATTTCCCATGGACACATTTAATGTGTCCGCCGTTTACTCCGTTAATATTAAAAATCGCTGCCCAAGCAGCGATTTTCTCCAAAAAGAACTTCTCTTTTTTTTCCCCAATAATATTGCTGCTTTGGCAGCTTTTTTATAAAATGAAATAAAATTGAAATGACTGCCTCCACAGCGTTTTACTTCAATTTTATTTTTTTTGTTAAATTCGCTGCCTTGGCAGCGTTTTGCCTGAATTTTTTTTTAACAAAAACTTTTTTCCTGATTAAATGCACATCAACAAGGCAGCTATTCAAACAAAAAATAATAATAAAAAAGCTGCCATTGAAGCTGTTTCAAAAAAAAAAATCTATGAAAACGTGGCAGCGATAATAGCAGAAAAAAAGAAAAAGAATTTTGGAGAAAATCGCTGATCGAGCAGCGATTTTTAATTTCAACGGAGTAAATGTCGTTCAAAAGTGACAAAGGGAAATCGCTTCGGTAGTAGCGATTTTGCCCTTTTGGTTTAAACAAAATATAATGTGCCCTTTTGGAATTTTTGGCAATTTTTTTTAACCCTTTTGGCTCCGGACTCCTCATTTATGCCATAAGTACTGTCCAGAGAAGTCCTTTCTTTTTTATCTGCTGTGAGAAACTTAAATCATGCAGTCGAAATGTTTATAGGAACTCCATTACAAATAAGATAATTTTTTTTTGATGACAAAGGAAACCGACAGCTGCTACACTTTGAGGTGCCCACAGGGTAAACTCCCCGCTCCTATCGATTGCTCGCAAACCACATAGGAGGTAACCCGCACTAGGCAAGCCCGGTGCAACGAGCTCGACCCAGAAGGCAAACCCCTTGCTTTCGCTGGCAAGGGGTTTCGATCTTGAGACCTCCAACATGGAAGTCCCAAGCCCTAACCACTGGGCCACCCCGAAGGGTCTACAAATAAGATATTTAAACATGTTAAAAAACAGTAAAGCAAGACAGAAAGAAAACCCGAATAGAAACTGAAGAAAATTGAGACCTAGAAAGAAAATAATAATTACAAATGAAACTGAAGTCTTGTATGTAATCAAGAAACAGAGAAATTCCCGAATGTAAAATAGGTTACAGATAGAATAAGGTCAATCTCATCACAACCTTTTCGTCATTACCTACCTATTTCTAACCTAAAAATGAAATTGATTAAGATCAAGAAATACAGGGTTTCTTTTTATTTTATTACGGTGGTTTTCAGGCTTAGCTTACGCTTACCTCAATTATGTACCTGGTGACAAGAGTACTGGTATTTCCTCGCTCTTTATGTTTGTATTGAACTTCTACGGGCTAAATTTTCTTATGTACCTTGTCTTTCCACTTAAGCACAAAAATTAAGACAACAGGGATAGAACACAACAATAAACTTGCAGTATAATATACACGTAGGATGGCTTTGAAAAAGCAATTATCACAATGTCATGATTTTATTTTTTTCCCTACTACTTTTCATATTCTCGAGCCGGCAAACAACTATCTTCATTTCTAAAGTTCAATCATGAATTGATACTCCCAAATCCCAACATACAGCAAAAATATTCAGTTCCCAAGTCATGTGATTCATTAACTTCAATTTTATGAAGCAATTGAATACACAAATCGCTGCTTGTCAACAAAAAATAAGAAATAGAATGCTTACTGAAATGTTCCAAAATAAAACCGAAAGAAATTTACAAATAATCATAAGAAAAAGAAACAAGCTGATAAATATGAAATGAGATAGAAAATATTAGTATGAGACCAGGATGACAGACACAAACGGAGAAAGGTCCAAATTGATATTAAAAGGAAATTTTTTTAAAAAGGTAAATACAAAAGACTGACCCCAAGCTCCTCAGCTTCACAGAAATCCAGCTGAGCATCTACAGCACGGACTGATAAACTAGGAAAATACTTGAAGAATCTGGGGATTAGCTGAGCTGCTAGTTGCATAGCTTTAACACTGCTGCTCTTCGCTGCCTTAATTATATTCTCATAGTCCTCCACATTCTACACCAAATAATTGCACAGTCCAATCAAAATTAGCTGAAATTATTCTTAAAAAATATATATAAAAACTTGATTTTATCCACTGCAATTCAACAAACTTAGCTTAAACTACTCGAAAAAACATAAATTTGGTTGAATAAGCCACATGCTTCTCTTCACAGCCTTAACTTATTCTCATAGTCCTCTCCACATTATACACCAAATAATTACACAGTCCAATCAAACTTATCTGAAACTATTCAATATATATATAAACTTGAAAGAATACACCACAGTTCAATCAAATTTAGCTGAAAATACTCGAAAAAATATACAAACTTGACTCAGCACACCACATGATGTTCTTCACTACGTCAATTACATCTCACAATCATCCACATTATACACCAAATAATGCCACAGATCAATCAAAATTAGCTGAAACTATCCAAAAATAATAAAGAAATTTGACTCGATACACCATAGTTCAATCAAACTAAAACTGTTCGAACAAAATATTTTTAAAAAAAAATTAAATCAGTTCACCACAGTTCAATCAAACTAAAGTTGACTGACTGAATACACCACATTTCACTCAAACTTAGCTGAAACTTGCCCAAAAAAGAAACAAATTTCATTCATTACACCGCTGTTCAATCAAACTAAACTGAAACTACTACACATAAATTTGACTGAATAAACCACAATTCAATAAAAATTATTCAATTCCGAAAAAACAAATACAGATTCGATTCAAATTCGAACCCTAGAACGGGAAACTGAAAAGGTAAATTGAGTTTTTACGTACCTGAGACTTGTCCTTCGACTCGTTGAGGCGTTCGCCGTACTCGTAAAGCTTCTCGATAATGGCTTCGTCCGATGACTCCGCCATTGCTAAGCTTGTAAGTTTAAGCAGTAGAGACAGTAGAAGTGAAGGGAAATTAGACTTGGGCTGACAAACGGGTTTCAGATTAGTGAGAAAAGAAACGGATATATATACACACGAGAAAAAACAAAGGGCCAAAAAAGGAACCATTATTTATTTTTATTAAGATTAAAACGTGTGAATATTATGTATAATGTATGCATGTTTTAGATATTGAATAAATATATATCTAAATAGTAATACATTGTATTAAGATTTAAATATTAAATAATTAAGACTGAGGATGATGTTGGATAATGGTTGTTGTTGTTCGTTTATAGTTGAATGATAATGATGGCTAATAGGGGCGATGAATGACAGTGATGGTTGACTGTGTATAATTGTTAATGATGATGATGGTGATTGGTGATCGGTGGTGATGATTGTAAGTAGTGGCTAGTGATGGTGACGATTAATGATAGTGATTGACAGTAATAGTAGTCGTGGTTGAAGATGACTGAACGGTGAACAGAGAGCCAGAGACAAACACAAGATTTAAAAATAAGGTAGCTCCTTGTCTAGGCTCGCACTCATATTGGTGATAGTTAATGATGATGGACGGTGAGCAGAGACAACCACAAAATTTAAAGATAAAGTAGCTCCTTGTCTAGGCTCGAACTCACAATGATGCGAGATGTACCATCATAGCTTCAAACCAGTAGTGTACCCAAATGAGTTCTAATTTATAAGAATGCAGAATTAAATATATCTATCCTTTCTCAGATTATCTATACATATATAACAAAAATAAAATAAAATTACCAAATGCATATATACCTCACGCCACAAGGTAGGGTTGTCTCTAGGGACGAGACACTAGTTGATAATGATGAGGAATAGTAGTAGAGATCTTTGAATAATGTAATTGTTGCTATATTATATTTAACGGTTATTATATAATATGAATATTTATGATCAACACTTTATATATCATTGTTAAAGGTTTTAGCAATTTTAGATGCAATAATATTGACTCAATTGACGCTAAATATTTTTGCAACGATAAATATTATCACTAAAAATATATATATTGCCATTGAATGTCTCATTTGCTTGTTATCAAATCACTTAAAAAAAAATTACACAAATGCACAATTTAAAATAACATAATTTCTAAAATTCCTGTCATTTAAAAAAATAACAAAAATTCTCTCTCGGATACATTGCTATACCCTCTTGGATACATCCCTATATCTTCTCGAATACATCTCTCACATTAAGTAATGTATCATTTGCAAAGCATCGAACAACCAAGAAATGTATTCAAAAGTAATAAAAAAATTTGAGATTATTGTAATTAGCGAAACTTCTGGAAATGTAATTAGCCCCAGATATAGAAGATTTTTGTAGTTGTCCCTAAAAGCTACGGATAAACTTTTTTAAATGTAAAACTTCTTTATTAAGCTTAAAAATAAAATAGATTATGCACTGCGATAACTAAAAATAACCTCGTAATATAAAAGTTTCCTTATACTGATATATTGCATATAAGTTAAACTATTTGGTGATGGAATCAATAGTTGGCTGAAATGTTTGAGAAATAAGATAATATGTCTTCTCAGTTGGATGAATTGAATCCCAAAAAACATACTTTGATGCATTTTTGCATACATATGAACTTGGGTTGCACAAAAATGCACCTTCCAATAAGCCAGTTCCACAGCAGCCATAGTTAGCCTTTTCAAAATCTATCATTAAAAAAAAAACATATCATATAGAGCCGAGGATCTATCGAAAACGGTCTTTCAAGATTTAAAGATAGGTCGAATAAAATTTGTGTATAGTCTGTCATTTCAGACCTCACATATGAGATTATACTGAATATGTTGTTATTATAATTTATAATATTTATATTGTAATGAACAAAGCGTTTACGTCAAATTATATTAACGTACTACAAATTAATGATAAAACTAAAACAAGATTGTGAATTAATTAATAATGTTTTAGTGATTATAATGCATGAATGAACACACACACATGTTGGTTCTTATGTATTCATTATTAGATTTGTGGAAATAAGTTTATAAGTTACCATATCAAAATTAGAATTACTCCTCAAATACACTGGTAAATTAAGTTATTATCGTTTGATCAGAAAAGTCACGAATTCATAAGAGGTAAGGGAAAGATTATCGATATAAAGTTAGTCTATGAACCGACTCTTCTACGTATTCCGCACATAAGAATTAGTATAGACTCACCATATTTGTGGCCTACAATCATGTCCATCAATGGTCCATATATATCTAAATAAGCAAATCTTGAACCCAAATTTGCAAACTTGATGTCATTTAACTTGTTTTGGAGCTTGGAATTGTAGTCTCTAGCAATGGAAGAGTAGAAATCAATGCAATCTCTCTTTGAAAATGCATTATCAGAGTGAATGGTGATGACAATTGGTAAACAACCCATTGGTGGTAGACCTACCATGCCAATTTTCCTAGCCCCTTGATCCAACAATTTCTACACAAAATTAAGCCAAAAAGAAAAAAGAAAAACCATTGACATTAATTTAAATCATGCTATAACATAAAAGACTTTTGAAATTTATTATCTGAAATAAGGCTTGTTTTGTGTGGCTGTATTAAAATGAGATATTCTTTGTCGTTAATTATTTTTTAATATAAAAAATGTGATATTCTTTTTCAGACATGCTTAAAAAAATGTGTCATATATAAATTAGGATAAATCGAGTAATGAATTGTGTAACACAATAAACTAAGGTCATGTATTTATTTTAAATAGAGGTAGTTTAAAACAATCACAAGTATAGTTAGAGAACTTTTTATGTCAAGTTTGATATGATAACCTGAAAGACTAACATAAGAACTTACTATCGACAGTTAAATTACCCCCCCCCCCCCCCCCACCTTATAAAATATTTTAAAATTATATATTGTCAGTGTATATAACTTAATTTTTTTCGATATTAATCTAGAGGAAAATTCTTGAAGATGGGTAACCAACCTGGAGGAAGAGTTGAAGATGTTGTAACAAGAAGTCAGTGTAGTTTGAGAGTTTGTAGGTTTTACTACGAATTGGAAGTGTGTTGTAATTGACAACAAAGTCATTTGTGCCTGCACTAATAATGAACAATGATTCTTTTATCAAATTTTGTGTTTGCTCTTTTCCAATAGCTGCCTCCATTTTCTCTTGATACTCCTTGAAATATTCTATTTGCTTTGACAATGAGATCACATTCTGTATTTATTTCCAAAAAAAAATATATATATATATAATCCAGAGAAATACTATGTAATGTAAGGGTTGTGGGGTGGGCGGGGCAATGGGATTTGTTGTTGTGTTAGTGAGTGAGAATGACATAATCAATATGCAATGTCAGTTGTGGAATTTGTTTTTCTAAATTCTACTAGGTAAGTCATTTTCTTCATTTTTCATATTTTTTTTAGAGACGATGTTTTTCAGAAAATTTAATCAACTGAACATGAAAAAATATGTTTCCTCCGTATATACGGTGAGGGTTCGAATCCTACTATATTTTCGTCCCATAAAGAGAAATGATGAAAGAGTAGGGGATTAATGAGAATTAGATGAGTATTAGATGGAGTAGTAATTTCTTTCATTCTTAACCAAGAGGTCTTGTCTACGGAGTCGTCTTTGTTAAGGAGCATTTTACTGTTTGCATTTTTGTTAATGCTGATATGGTCCATATTATATGAGTCCATTATCCCACATCATGGACCCATTATCCCACTAATGGAAAGGTGGTTAATTAACCCATTATCTCACTAACGGGATAATGGTTTCGGGTTCGAGTCCCCTTGGGTATGAAGTCACCTTCATTGGGAAGCGTTTTACCCCCAACCCGGGACTTTTCGGCGTAAATCCGGATTAAGTGAGACTCCAATGTGGTGGGAAACCCAAGAGGTCCCGGATTCGAGTCCCCTTGATATGGAGTCGTCTTTGGGAGCGGTTTAACCCCAATGTAGAACTTTCTTACGCGAATCTGAATTTAGTCAGATTTCAATGAGGATACCAAACACCAGGTGAGAGAAAAAAAAAACAGATGAGTATTAGATATAATACACTGATTTTTGGTGTAAGGGGATCAAATCCAGTTCCAGCAGATGCAAAACTAACTCCAGTCTTGAGATCTTCAATACTCAAACTTTGATCCAAATATGGAGGCACATATTCTTTAACACCAACATACCTAGCTGCATTAATCAAACACAAATTTCAAGCACAATGAAGTTGCATGTGTGTATATATAGAGAGAGAGAGGCGAATCTAAGACGAGTTTTATACTTAGGTTCTACATTGAACTTCCGATTTAATTTAGTGACAGAATCAAGATTTACATTAAGATGTAATACAGAGTGTCATCTGATTAGATCACACTCTTTCTGAATCCACTGACTCTAGATTCTGTATTTAAAATGTAAATATATTTTGCATTGGTTAGTGTCTAAAAATTACAACAACAATATATCTAATGTAATTTCACAAGTAAAGTTCGATAGAAATTATTTTCGATGTTCGAAAAGAAAAAGAAAAAGAAGAATTAATTACCAATGAAATCATTAGCAAGCATTCCATTAGTAAACCTTCCAGTTGGAACATGGTTTAGAAAATCTTTTCCATAAGGTGAGAAATTACTCTTGAAAGGAGTTGATATATAATTATTATTTCCAGGATCAGCTGTTGAATCTCCAAAAATAAAAATGGCAGAAACTAAATTATTATTATTCTTAGATAGAGCTTTAATTAATATTGGAGCTTCCAACATGAAGAAAATTAACAAAAGAATAATAAAAAAATTTAAAAGACTCATATTAATAATTAATGATTTGATCAAGAAAATTTTGGAAAAGTTTAAAGCTTCAATCTTATGCCTTTTGATGACTTTATTAAAAACAAGGAGTTATATATATATAGCATGACTAGTTAATTAAGAATTAAATGGATTTAATTATTTGTTTAATTATAAAAATAAATTTAGAGGTAACTAGTGCTCTTTGCAAACGTTTCTAGAGTCCATATCGACGTTAACAATGACAGTTAATTAAAATTGATAATTTTAATATTTTTTATATATGCATATATTTATTATCGTTGAAAGCTATTTTTATTGTCATGATCGATGTTGCTTTTGTTCTTGTAATTGTTTGATGGACCAAACACTTCAAATGTAATTTAAAGTTTTCTTAACCACCATCTCTAATTAATTAATTTCTTTGAGTTTGGTATAAGTGGCAATACAATTAAAATTAACTTGTATCATAATTTATACTCTTTTTGATCACCAAACGCCTATTTATGAATGTGCATGGTTCATAAATAGGAAAAAATAAAATAAGTGTAACCTTATAATATGCTTTCTAATTTTTGTATAGGAGTTTTTAGTCAACTTTCTATGAACCTTAATTTGACACATATACATTCATACACCCACACCATCATATTTATCAAACTAAGTGTAATAATTCAATCTCACCAAATATATAATTATTGTTATACGTGTAATAATTCAATCGTCTCTCATTTTAAATTTTCATATTTCAAAATGAGTTAATCTAACTGTTGCAGATATTTATTCGTATTTGTGCGATTGCGTGAGGAAAATGTGCATGGTGATCGCGTTATAGCTGTGAGACACATGAAAATCATCGTGATTATGCTAACTTGAGAACTTTTCATGTATTATAGTAAAGTTGTCCTTTCATGTCATCATGTGTATATTTGAAGTTTCATATAACACATGATCGATAACTGACTTGATTTCATAGATGATCAATTTGATTTTTATTGTATCGCACTAAAATTATTAAATATACAAAGTATTATTATTATTACTAGTTCTTGATGATGGAATCAATAGTTGGAAAAAGTGTTTTAGAAATAATATCATATGCCTTCTCAGTTGGATGGACTGAATCCCACCAATAATACTTTGATGAATTTGGGCAAATATTTGACATGGGATTACATGCAAGTCCAAATTCCAATAAGCCAGTTCCACAGCAGCCAATGTTCACAAATTCAAAATCTATAAAGAAAAAAAAACAAAAGGAATAAAAATTTATATTAGTTTTAATAAATTAAATAAGAAAAAACTATATAATTAGACATACTTCACTGTCATATATACTATTATTACTTGTACTTCTAAAATATAAAACTTACATAAAACTATTTGAAAATACAGGGTATGAAAAATACTCTAATTTTGGCCAAAATTATTGTTACAATACTAAATGTTCCCCCTTGCACTATTTAATAGTATATTTTAAAGTTTATAATTCTGCAATATTTTTTATATCTTTGTGGGCACATACATACCTTTAGAATACACTATTAAATAGTGCAGAGGGGTAAAAGGTTCTTTCCAAAGTATAGTATTGTTAGAACAATTTCGATTAAATTTCAAATATATTTCAGACATTATTTTCCTAAAATATAGAGTATGAATCACAATTACTCACCATATAACTTCTTGTCTTGAATTATGTCCATAGTAGATTTATAAGCTTCTAAATAAGCAATTCTAGAACCCAAATTTGCAAAGCTATTTTGCATGTCATTTAATTTGTTTTGGAGCTTGGAATTGTAGTCTCTAGCAATGGAATTAAAGGAATCAATGCAATTTCTCTTTGAAAATACATCATTTGAGTTAAGTGTAATGACAATTGGTAAACAACCTAATGGTGGTAGACCAGCCATTGCAATTTTCCTAGCTCCTTCATCTAATAATTCCTGCATAATTAAAATTAAGTTGAAAAATAATTAATTAAAGTTATTAGTAGTTGAATTGGTCCGACTAAAAAAGACATTTCGATATTATTACCTGGATCGAGCTAGACTACCTTATAACTATTTATTTTACCACATTGCTTACTTTAATATATAGTTCATTTTCACCATCATTAATCGAAGATTAATAAGTCTTACAAAGTGGTGGAATTAATCAAAAATTTCCATAGGTAAATTTTTTACTAGATTTGTAATATACGAACCTTTGAACATATGTCAACTTCGATTTTGGATCTAATTCACACATTAAAAACTAGGTTTAAAGGTAGAAAGATTGTTTATCTGGATTTTCGCTGTTTAGTCCAGTACGTGCACATTCATGAATCGAGGTATTTTCACACCTCGGCAACTGTCTGATTTCCTAGCTTGACTATAGTATGTTAGATTCGACCTCAATCATCTTAACTCAACTCACACAAAAAAACAAACTCAAAAAGAAAAAAATTAAGAATTATCCAGATCATATAAAAGAGTTGTGGGATATCGTCGTGATCCAACGAGAGATCATTCCATTCATTATCATCGCTTTTCTATTGAAACTCAAGTCATAAAAAATTGTATGAGTACTTACAATAGCCAATTAAATTGAATATATGCTATAAAAAAGAAAATTATATTATCAGCGTATATAACTTAACTTTTAAATGAGTAGACAAACCTTTAGGAAGTTGTGGGCATGTTGTAACAAGAAGTCAATGTAGGCTGAGACTGTGTAGTTTTCACTAGGAAATGGATATAACTTGTAATTTGCAATAATATCATTTGAACCTATACTTATAATGAACAATGATTCTTTTATCAATTTTTTTGTTTGCTCTTTCCCAATAGCTGCCTCTATTTTCTCTTGATACTCCTTGAAGTATTCCACTTGCTTTGATAATGGTATCACATTCTAAAAATTCCACAAAAAGGGGTGGGGGTGGGGGTGGGGGGTTGGTTAATCATTGTTGAGAATAAAAATTGAATCAACTTATAATATAAAACAAGTCTAGCTCTATTTTGTTCCTATGACTATGAGTCTATGACAACATTATGATTAATACGAATTCAGAATTTTAAATTTATTGAATTATAGAATTAAAAGGCGCTTGTCCACTAAGCTATTACGTGTTTTTATAAAGGGAAAATTAAGTAAATACCTCATAAAACAAAATAGTTACAAACATATACTCCTTTATATTCATACACTACTAAATAATAACACTATACACACACACCCCTCCAAACTAATTTCGCTTAACTAATACTTAATAAGTATTATATCATTAATTAGGCAGATAATTTAGCTTAATTGATACTATTGATATCAGTAAGATTTTTTGTTCAAAAATTACTCATTAGTCATTAATACTATATGAATATTGGTATATTGTTGTGGTATCGTAAAAAGAGAAGGGAATGGTGTACTTAAAATGTATTATTGGATACTCGTAATTCAAAAAACGAAGATAATATTACACCATATTAAAAATATTTTTTTTTCTTGGGGGGGGGGGGGGGGGGGGGTTTGAGATAGCATACAGAGTGTTGTGCTGTGAGGGGGTCAATTCCAGTTCCAGCAGATGCAAAACTAACTCCAGTCTTGAGTTCTTCAATACTTAAACTTTGATCTAAATATGGAGGCACATATTCTTTGATACCAAAATGCTTAGCTGCATTAAAATAACCAAATAAATATTAGGTCTTAATTAACCCATAGTTTAAGAATTAAAATAAAGGGATAATGCCCAAGTACCCCTCAACCTATGCCGAAATCTCAGAGACACACTTAAACTATACTAAGGTCTTATTACCCCCTGAACTTATTTTATTAATAATTTTTTACCCCTTTTTATCTTACGTGGCACTATTTTGTGGGTCCAACGATGGTTGACTTTTTTTTCAAACTAGTGCCACGTAGGCTAAAAAAGGATAGAAAATTACTTATAAAATAAGTTCAGGAGGGTAATAGGACCTTAGTATAGTATAAGTGTGTCTCTGAGATTTCGGGCATAGGTTGAGGGGGTACTTGGGTATTTTCCCTAAAATAAACTCAATGTTAAGAATCTTAAAGTTGAACACAAGTTATTATGATGATATGATTAATTATATATTGAAATTAGTTATGCTAAGATTATCTGCTCCTACTATTATTTCTTATTGATCGTTTAGTTCAATTTGTTATATAAAAATTATAATATACATCACATACAATCTAAGAAGAAGTGGTTTATTTATACAAATATTCTATATCGTCTAATCTATGCGATCATCTCGTCTAGAAAGTTCAGTTATTAAATAAAACACACTATTTCTTAATTATATCGTTAATAATATGTTTCAAACCTATTTTTACATATGCATGCATATACATTGCTCGAACTAAAATTAATGAATTCAGTCGAACCTAGCTACAAAATCCACCCCTAGACCCTACTTTTGCAACCTTTTTATGTGTCATTTCAAACTTAACTAACTAATCAAAGTAACTAATAAAAGTATTTTGTAGAATAATTACCAATGAAATCATAAGCAAGCTTCCCATTAGTAAACCTTCCTGTTGAAACATGATTAGGAAATTCTCTTCCATAGGGTTTGAAATTACTCTTAATAGTAGTTAATATGTGATTATTGTTTCCAGGATCAGCTGTTGAGTCTCCAAAAACAAGAATTGTAGAAACTAAACTATTATGTTTTTGAGCATGAGCTTTCAATATTAACACAAGAAGATGTAAAAGAAAAATATAAGAATATGAAAAATGCATTTTGATTAGATATGGATAATGAATTTGTAGACATCATAAGGTGTTATATAGACAAGGAAAAGAGTCTGAAAAATACTTTAATTTTGGTCGGTATTGCAGTTACGATACCAAACTTTATAAAAGACCTTTTACCGCTGCACTTTTAAAAAGTGTATTTTAAAGGTATATATGTGTCCACGTGACACATTACTATTTAAAAAGATGCAATATTTTTTATGTCCACGTGAGCACAATACGCTATTAAATAGTGCAAGGGGGTAAAAAGGTCTTCCATAAAATTTAGTATCGTAACACAATTTCGATCAAAGTTCAGATATATTTCAAACTTTTTTCCTCATATATATATAGGTAAAGAGGCATGCAGATCAAGACATAATAGTTATTTTGTAGCTATACGAACGAGACAGCTTAAATTATAGCTATAATTCGTAAATATATAATTATAACTATAAAGCATAATTAAATTTATTATAGTGATTATTTACGAAAATCATGTCGTTAATAATAACAACTTCCTATGAAAGAAAGTGCATGCAGGCAAGAAATTTAAGAATTTAGTGAAGTGCAAATCAATGTCACTAAAGGGCCAATGTACATTGGTACATATATAGAACTACCTTAGCAAAGTAGAAAGTTTATGCTTTTACTTTATTTATTTCTTGTTTTCTTGAGATAAAAGAAATCTAATTTTGTACTTTATTTTTTAAAAATCGAATCAAAATTGATGAGTGTATATTAGTTTGATACTTTGATTTATAAATTATTAAATTGTTTTAATTTCATGTATAAGTTGTTGAATCATCTTTACACGATTATTACTTCCTTCATTTCATATTGATTAGTTGATCATTATATAATTAGTCGTCCTATAATAGTTCCCCATCATATTAATCAAAAAACATTAATTAATTTTTTTTATATTACTCTTGTAATTAATTCTTTTTTTAAGTGTTGAAATTTGTTTATAAAATTCTCAATTTTTTTTTTGAAAAAGCGAGTTAGTAAAATTATCGTTTTATTTATAATTTCTTAAGCACCGTCAAAATTAACAAATTAAAAGAGAAGTTCTTTTAAAAAATAAGTTGATAAAATGATCTTCTTATTTATGATTTCTTAAACATCATACGAAAATAAAAAATTAATAGACAAAGAGAGTACTCCCTCCGTTTCATGAAGGATGACCTAATTTGACTTGGAACGGAGTTTAAGAAAAGAAAGAAGACTTTACCAAAATGCCCTTTAATCTTTTTTCTTAAACATGCCACGTGGAAAGTTAAAGTTAAAAGTGTTGTCAAAAAAGGAAAGGGGTCATTCTTTTTTAAACAGATTAAAAAGAAAATAGAATCATTCTTTTTGAAACAGATGAAGTACCTTTAACATAAATCCCTTAATTTAAATTTCTGACTTCACCACCACCAAATACATTCACCATAATATATCATCAAAATCTAAAAAAAAAAAGAATCAATCGATCGATATTTTTTTTCTTTATCTGAATTCTAATTCTTGATTCACCCGATGTTTACAATTGGTTGATGGCAAAATCAATAGAAGGACGTATTGCTTTGAAAACATTGTAATAAGTAGCTTCACTTGGGTGGACTGCATCCCAAAACATATGATTTGAAGGATTATTGCATACAATTGATTTTGGATTGCAAAGAATTGATGCTTCAATAAGTCCACTTCCACAACATCCCATGGTAACTTCACTAAATCCTACAAAATATTAAGTAATTTTTACGCCATTAAATCAAATTATAAAATATTGTTTACAATAAGTAGAATTAATAATTAAAAAAATTAAAGTCGATAATTTACTATAACAAGCTAATTTCTTTGTATTTTAAAAATTTAGTTGATATGAAGGAAATATTTTTCCTGAAAATTTTTCGATTTTCTTACCTTCATTTGGTAAAACGTTGACTTAGTATATACAGAAAAAATTATTTCAAAAATATTTTTATATAAAAAGCGAGCTAGGGGTGAAGGAGGATGAGGGGGTAGGAGTGAGTTGGGAGTGGAGGCGGGGGTGGAGGCATTTGGAAAATTGGGGGGGGGGGGGGGGGTTTGACGAGACAATTAGTTTGAAATGCTACTTACGATACTTATTTTATATATTTTTGTTAGAAAAATTATATTTCTAATTTAAAAAATCTAAGTTTTAGAAAATTTTGACCAATAAAAATTGAAAAATAACATTATCCAAAAGTGGAAAATTAATTATTTTGGGTTGCTCACCATATTTAATTGGATTTTGTATCATGTCATTTATTGGACTATAGATATCGACGTAGAATAATTTTGTGCCATCAATTTCCATAGTCTTTAATAAGCGTTGAAGTAGCGAGTTGTACTCTCTTGCAACGGCGGAGTACGATTCGATACATCGACGAGGTTGAAGTGCGTCACCGGAATCTATCGTGATGACTATCGGCAAGCACCCGAAAGGCGGAACTCCGGCGACGCCGATTACTCGAGCTCCTTCGTTCATCAAACCCTAGAACAATCAACACAAAGTTTTTGTATACAAAATATTAGTATCAAACACATTAAATTGATACATATACCATTTGGATAAATATTCAGACAGGAAATTTTAGTTGCTCAGTTAATTGATTACATGAAGAATCGATTTTCTATCACGTAATCCCCTCCCTATTTTCCTCTTTCCTTACCTCCTACGAAAAAAATTTGATTTTACAAATTCAAGCAGCTAACTGAACCATGTACGTTGTCCAATTATCAATCAAATAAATTGAAATTAATAAGGTCTTATATTTAAATTTTAGTGAAGTACAAAATCATCATGTACTTGATCGTTAAAGAAAAGAAGATATTCTATAAAATTAATTGAGATGCAGTTACCGAAAAACAATATAATATTTGTAAAAAAAGGAATTAAAAACTTGTAAAAATTTGGTTGTCTCCAATTAATTGTAGTAATTACATAACAACACCTAACTCAACCCTTCCCCACTTCATAAATCATCATAAATGTTTTTGCTTCCAAATTATTATTATTATAATAATATGTTTATATCATTTCAAAAAGGCCTATTAAATCACTTCACCTCTATGTATCCTACTCATGCCACTAATATTTTTTTCTTTTTTTTAAAAAAAAACCCAAAGTATAAAGATAAAAATATATGCATACAATCAGATTTTTTTTCACATTTATAAGAACCACATGGCTATAATTTGTCAATAAAAATATTAGTCCTATATATCTTTCCACATTTATAAGAATCACATGGCTATAATTTATCACAACATCCAGTCTCATTTTATATGTTACATTTTGAATTTAAGAGTCAAACAAATCTATCTTTGAGCTTAATTTTTTTAAAATACTTTGAATTATAAATTATTATGACTTATAGTACTTTTTACGTAGTTCATAAATATATAAATTTTCATTTTAAAAAAATTAAAAAATTTCATGCGTAAATTTTCTATCAAACTTAAATTGTTTGAGTCTCAAAACAGAAAAAGTGTCATTTAAATTGAGACCGAGAAAGAGTATATGATATATACTTACTTGGATAAATTGTTGGACCATTTGCATCAAGAATTGTTGATATTGAGAGACATTATAATATTTTTGTCTTCTAAATGGGGTGTTATAATAATTTACAGCAAAATCATTTGTTCCTGCACTTATTATAAATGCTGCTTTGCTTATTAATATTTTTGTCTTTTCTTTTCCAATTGAGTTTTCAAGTTTTCTTTTGTATTCTTTAAAATATTCCAGCTGTTTTTCCATCGTAATTACATCCTGCAATAATAATAATAATAATAATAATAATAATAATAATCAATATCAAATCACAATCTTGTCAATAATCAATTGATTAAAAAAAAAGGGTATAATCACTATAGATCGAACCTACGCAATTTTTACAGTATAATGATTGATTATTCACGTCTTACTGTCTAGTTATACCTATCATTTCTCTTTTTGGTATAATATAAGTAGTTTATTTTACGATAACATTCGAATCGTTAATATTTTTGTAAAAAAATTAAACGTCTACCCTTATACAAAAATAAAGTTGGAACATGGTATGAAACCCTAAGTCTCTATCTAATTATATCATTACTAGAAAAGGAAAGCTTTCTAAAAAATAAATGGTATTTTTTTTTATATATTTTAAGTTTTATAAGTAAATATAAAACATATTATCTTAAGCATTTCGATAAATACTATAAAAATGAATATTATCGAGATTAGCGTCGAGAGTGGAGATGAAGTATGTGTTAGTATAAGAGACTATCGATGTATAATATTATTTATGAAATTTATTTTTTTCTACTTTTATGATGAATATAGAGAAATCATTTTTTTTATTAACTTATATATTTTTATATTTTTTAAATTAAAGGTTAATGCAGATAGTACAAGTTTTAGTTGTTGGGAGTAATTTACTTATAAAGAAAAAAATTCAATGCAACTATGATTCAAGTGTCAGATTATAACAGAGTATTTGTTCTTTTTCTTTATAAAGAATAAATTTTGCAAGATTTCAACAATTTTAAATTAATTAATGCACCTAATAAATTACTATAAAGTTGATTATTTGTAATTTTTTGAATTTTTAATTACCATTATGTTACAACTACACTAGTCAACAATGATTTATTTAAGGGAAGTCAATTAATATCCTTCCATCGAAATCTCAGATCGCGCAATAATAAATATTTTAATTATATCGCTAGTTTTATTATACGAAATAAATAAATAAGAGAGACGTACGACTAATTGAGCTGTGAGAGGGTCAAAGCCAGAGCTACCCGAGGCAAAACTAACTCCGGTCATGAGTTCGTCCAAGCTAAGACTCGGGTCTAAATAAGGTGGCACGAAATCTTTGATTCCCACATACCAAGCTGTTACAAAAATTTATAATATTATTTAAATTATATACATTGACAGTTTCACTTTTTTTTTAAAAAAAATACCATAACAATTAGATAAAATATAAAAAAAAAAAACTCTAAAATCTATGTATATATATTGGTGATTATATAGAAATTCTTTTTAAGTAACACTCAAACAAAAATCCTCTTTTTTCAAAATAATTTAACTTTAAACTTTTAATTATATCTTAATGACACGATTTATCATCACAAAAAATCAAAATAACTATATTCTATTAATTTTCTTGACCACATATTTTTTATATAAAGTATTTCTTTTTCTTTGTTAAATTTCATGTTCGACCAAAATATGTAAAATGAAAATGTAGCTCATAATACATCTTAAATGATATGATAGAGCAAAATTTACATTTTAATGTAAAACTAGATCACCCTGTAACAGTATTTCATTATAATGATTACGTTTTCAATAAAAGTACTATTTCCCCTATCTATGTACATGAGTAATGCTACGTACACGATGCAATCATAAATATTTTTGACTATATGTACGTACGTACCTAAGTAAGCAAGATCTCCTTGTAACAGTATTTCATTATAATGATCACGTATTCAATGAAAGTACTATTTCCCCTATCTATGTACATGAATAATGCTATACGTACACGATGCAATCATAAATATTTTTTACTATATATGTACGTACGTACCTAAGTAATCTGTAACGAGACGACCATTAGTGAACCTCCCGGTGGGAACGTGGTTCGAGAAATCGCGACCGTAGGGCGGAAAATCGCACTTTGCGATGGTGTTTATGTAGTTGTTGTTGCCGGAATCAACCGTGGAATCTCCGAACACAAAAACAGCTGAAACTGTATTGTTAAATGGCCTTGGCAATTTTTTATAATTATTATTATTATTATTATTATTTAATAATAATGTTCGACCTTGAGTTTTATTTTGGAAAATAATAATGAGAAGAATGGGCAAAAAGAGAATAATTTTACAAGGAAAAATCATTGTTGAAGAATAATAATTGGGAGAGAAAAAAAAATTGTTGAAAAAATTAGAATGAGTTTTTTGGTCTATTATAATGTGTTGTATATATAATGGCAAAAAAAAATAAAAAATTGTTGTGTGTAGGTACTATTAATAATAGCAGTGGACCTCTATAAAAATTTAAAATATATAGTACTTTTTTAGATCCTTTCTCTTTTCGGATTATTTTAAAGATCTTTCGTACGATATTTAATTTTGAAATTAATTTTGTACGTATAACCAGTAACGAAAAAGATATAAGGAAATGGTGATAGACTGATAGACAATATGAGTTAGCCACGGAACTTTGATTGTAAAATCTATTTTTTCGTAAAAAGTAAGAAATTTCGCATACTTTAACCAATTTAATTAAACATAATTTCAATCGAGTCGTTTTCACTTGTTACCTTAATTTAAAATGACGTTTATTTGTTTCCTTCAAATATGTAATTTTTCATTTCGATCACATATTTTAAAATTCTTTTTTTATTTCCTACTGATTAAATATAGGTCCACTTCAATTATTAATAATAAATACAACAAAATATATTTATTCTGAATATATATACAACACACAGAAATCATCTCAAAAATAGCTAATGAATTCTTCAACTGTTTTTTTTCCTTTCCATTATTGTTTATGCTCTACGAATCTAAGATATCGAATAAATTTTATGTATATCTTAAATTTATATTAAAAAATTAATTAATATATAAGTAATATTTGTCGTACATGGTTTGATTTCATTTAGGCACATACAAAATAATTATTTTTAAATTTGAAATTATTGAGAATTCATAAATTTCAAATCATAAATCGATTTATATTTCTTTGAACTCCGCATATAGAGGGAACTTAATGTACCGATTGACTGTATTTTAATTATATTTTTTTTTTGTCTATAATAAAAATATAATTGGATCCTTATACGTGGTATATCTTGTGCGGTTATGACAAAATTCTTTAGTGGAAGATTCCAAAAATGTGTTAAAATATCATATCAAAAATCAAAATCATTCCACTTGTCCATTACTTTGTCAAACACCGTAAGAAAATGGTGAATTACATGGAATTTTTTCTGGTGATTTCTATAAAAATTTGTAAAAAAAAAAAAATTCCTACAGATTTTTCATACTAATTCCCAGAAAAATCTCCATGTAATCCACAATTTTCTTATAGTGAAAAAGGGATCAAGCTATTGAATTTTTGCACCACATGTTCACGTAGATCGAAGCGCTATGCCGAGTCAGTCAAGTTATAATATATAAACGTGTTTTTGTAATTTGTTTTTAGATGATAATTATGTCTTTTAATTTTAAGTGTGTAAAAATAAACATTTTAACTTATTTGCATGGTAATTCACGTGAAATGCACTTAACTTGATTTGTATATCAATTTATTCATCTTTATACAAACTTAAATATCAATTTATATACAGACCAAATTTTTTTTTTTAAAAAAAACATAAATCTCAATCGAAATCGAATAAAATTAAAAAATTCCTTTGTGGTCAACTAGTACAGCCAATATTATATAAGGACTTTGATTCTATAGATATTATTATTTATCACTGGATGGCAATCAAATGCAATTATTTGAACAATAATTTAAAAGTTCCAAATATACTTTTACGTGACTCCCATTATTACCATGAAATAATTAATTGGACTTTTCCAATTATTTAATGATGTATTTGAGATCGAAAATAATATTAGAGACTTTTATTAGCTAATAGATTTACGAAAAACATATATAAAAATATATTGCAAATGTCAAGGGTATATTCTAATCCTTTTTTTTTTTAAACGTATATACATTGATAATGTGAAGTATTATTACATTATCAATATATTTAAATTTATTGTAGTAAGTAATTTACCTTATTTTTCAAACAATTTGTGATCTCATTTTTAATATATTATCATAATAATAATAAGTAGAAATGGAATCATTTTTGTTTTGATTTAAGCAAATTCCTATAATTTAATTTATAAGCCTAAGTTATAAAAGTCATTTCTAAAAAAAAGATCAATATATTTGTTGAAAATTTCAATTCAATTTAAAGGATTATGCACAAGTACCCCTCAACCTATGCTCGAAATCTCAGAGACACACTTATACTATACTAAGGTCCTATTACTCTCCCCCCCCCCCCTCTCCCCCCCGAACTTATTTTTTAAATAATTTTTTGCCCCTTTTCGACCTACGTGGCACTATCTTGTGGGCCCAATGATGATTGACTTTTTTTTTTCAAACTAATATCACGTAGGCTGAAAAGGGGTAGAAAACTACTTATAAAATAAGTGTGTCTATGTTTCACTAGTACATAAATATTTCATACATTACATATTTGAATTAAAATTTCATATGATTCGACAACCAAAATAGAAATGTGATTTACACTATATGTATTATTTGTAAGCTATGGCAATGTATTTAATCACATCAAATTTGAAGGAATTTGTTGTTCTATTAATCAACAATTACTTAACATCATGTATAGTCTCGTAGCTAAAATATGAAGAGAATGATATGTACACAATTTTACTCGAAAGTTTACGAAAGTCAAAAATGTTGTATGAAAGAACTTCATAAATATCCAAAAATTGAAGATACAAACCAATAAATTATATTTTATACAAAAATAAACTACAAATTTGTGAGTACCTAATTTGTGAGTACAAATAAATAAGGTAGGTCCAAAAAAATGAAAACAACCACCAATTTTAGATAATATATATATATATAAAGGGGCATTGCCCACAATAAAAATTCATTACTTTTAAAGGACTTTAAGACCAATGACAGCTCAATAGGATGTATCTACTTCTCAACACTTTCCTAACATCTCATGCATAATTAATTTTGTTAGCCATGAACCACATAATTCACATAAATTTACATGGGTCCAACCAAATCAAAATACTATATTTCTATTTGTTATAGTGTTAATATTAGTTATAGTTCTATGTCAAATGGTGGAGAAGTTATTTAGAAACTAAAATCATAAAAGATATTATGATATGAAAATATATACTTATGCTTCAAGGAATATTAGGTTTTTTGTTTTGAGGGGCATAAGTAAAAGAAACACAAAATAAGGGAATTTCTTATGGATTGGATCAAGATTTTCTGGGTCATGACTTGGAGGAAATTATGATACGAAAATATATACAAATGAATCGAGTCTCGATTTTTGGATTGGGTGTTGAGCTCCAAATCAGGGTTAGGTCCTGTCCCTAGACGAGGTTGGGATCGGGTCATCGAGTCGAGGATTTTAGTTCAAGTCCCTAATAAGGCGCTGAGGGCTAGGGTCAGATCCTATATTTGGGTCGGGGTCGATGAGGAGTTTCATGTTGAGGTTGGGATCATGAATGTCAAGGGTCAGAGTTTGGGTCTCAAGTCATGTCAAGACGAGCGTAAAGAGAGTTAGACTAAATAGAATTCATATTATCTTTCTTTCATACTATCTTTCTTCCGAATATTGATTACCGAGAATTTGAACAAACAACGTATACCATTGACAAAAAATCATCATCAATAATCAATTTCGCAACTTTAATCAATGAATTAGGTAACGAAGCAAAATCGAGTTTAAATTTGAAGGGTCTTTCTTTATCTTCAAACCAAGTCAGTCAGGCTAAGGGTCAAGTCCCTAGTCGAGGTTAGGGTTGAACTTAGGTCCCCAATCGAAGTTTGGGTCAAGATACTCTTTGGTTGATTAAGGTTTAAGGTTCAGATCTTGAGTCGAGGTCAGTCGAGTCTGAGGTCAGATCAAATCCCGAGTCAAGGTCAAGGTTAGAATTGAGATAATTATTGAAGTGTGTCTTGGATAAAGTTTGGACAAAAACTATTATTAAAACCACACAATTGAGATAAGAAGGGGAAGCCCTAATATTCTACAATATGTGAGCCAATTATTGAAATATAGGGTGGGAAAGTAAAGTTGATACCTTAAAAAATCCCAAAATTATATTAAAATATCTCTTGTGAGATAATCTTAAGAGTTGATAACTTACAAATCCCTAAATTAATTATATCCATATTTTGTCAATTCAATATTAAATTAATAGGGTGGTGTCCTTTTCTCCTTGAACTATAATAATTTCTATCTAAATTATAAACGGATTAAGGGGATCTTCACACAATTCATTATTTACTCTTTCTAATCGATATACATAGATTATACATTGATTAAAACAATCGTAATTTAAATTAATTCTACGAACCAGCTACTATTAACCATATAATACTTGAACTAAAAAACTATTTCTTCTCTTTCTCCCCTCAACCATCCGATATAAACGGAGGTTAAATATACACCATTTGTTAATAGTAAAATGAATCGAATCGATGAATATTCGTGTTATTCTTCTTCTTTCATCCCTAATTCAAAGGAAGATAGAGAAAACACTCCATAATTAACTGATCTTATGTACAAGTTAAGAGAAAAAGGAAATTATGGGAACATATAGATCAGAGGAAGATTATGATTACTTGTTCAAGGTGGTGTTAATAGGGGATTCTGGTGTTGGTAAATCGAATTTGCTATCGCGATTTACCAAAAACGAATTCAGCCAACAATCTAAGTCGACTATTGGCGTTGAATTCGCCACCCGAACCATTCATGTTGATGACAAGATTGTCAAAGCCCAGATATGGGACACTGCTGGCCAAGAAAGGTAACCCAATCCCAATTTCCTTTTGGTTTTAACATGCATTGCTAACCACATGTCTCAGATTCGAATTCTAAAAATGAAGATTAGTTATCATCATTTTGTACGACTTCTATTCACAAATTTTTTCCTACCATGGTGTCTGAACCCACTTGTGTACCTACCTCAATTAGTTAAACAATATCTACCGAGGCTTGGACAGGTCGAAGAAATCACCTAGTATTTATGTCGTCACTGAGTTTTGAATCTAAGAACACATGGTTCTCTTCATTGATCATATTGATCAATTATATAATCAGATGGATATCATCTAGGTGTTCTAAAGTTTATCAGATCATGTGAAGCAGCAACAACAACAACAGAAAGAAAAAGAGAAAATTTTCGACAAGTTTTCGTGTGCATCTTGGTTTACTTAAGATTTGAATGCAATGTTCTTTCACCTATAATGCCTGGAGGAATTGTTTCTAAATAACTTTTGGCTATAAAAACAGGTACAGGGCTATCACAAGTGCTTATTATAGAGGAGCAGTTGGTGCCTTACTTGTTTACGATATTACTCGCCATGTAACATTTGAGAATGTTGCGAGATGGCTCAAGGAGCTCAGAGATCATACAGACCAGAGCATTGTTGTCATGCTGGTCGGGAACAAGGCAGATCTCCGTCACCTGCGTGCTGTTCCCACAGACGAATCAAAGGGATTTGCAGAAAGAGAGAATACCTTCTTCATGGAAACATCAGCTCTTGAGGCGCTGAATGTTGAAAACGCCTTCACAGAAGTGTTGACTCAGATTTACAGGGTGGTTAGCAAGAAGGCTCTTGATGCAGGAGACGATCCAGCATCTTTGCCTGCAGGACAAACGATCCACATTGGAAATGACGTATCTGCTGTTAAGAAAGGCGGTTGTTGTTCCAGTTGAGCAAGGATCAACCACTCACTACTACATTTCTCAGAAATGCAGATAGATGAACTGCAGAAAAATGCAGGAATGCGAGAATTTCAGGTTTCCTGTACAAAATTGTATAGCACTCCCCACTCTAAGAAGTTGTAACTTGGCGGAAAGAAAAATTTGAAGAACTGAGGTGGGGAAATGGGGGATGGAAGTAAAATTTTGCTTAAGAACCATCTGTTTTGTCTTTTCGTAAGTGTACATTGACATTAAGAACATTTCAGCTGTGAAAATGGTAAGGTAACTTATCCGCGCTACACAGAACGTCAACAACTCAAAACTACAGCATTATTGATATGCACATCTACTGTATAGGAAATAAGTAACAATACTCTTCTTAACGATATTCAGGATACTATTGTTTTTCATGTAGAGTTGTTGTACTCATTGCAGGAGACAAACGGTCAAAGAAAAAAGGCACACTTGACTTGCTTTGACTCTCAGTGGGCACCAGCAGATATTGGTCGTGGTACACATCCTATTAAAATTTTGGTGTTTCTTTTTCCAGGAAGCAGATATACTAACTTTGCCCAGGAATTAGTTGTTAGCAATGATTGCACTTCCATCCACATAGAGCTTGCAGCAAGTGAATGAGGGTAGAGGTTGGAGGGGAGGGAGAGACTTCAGCTATTCATGAGTAACTTGTTTCATTGAGAGTCTGTGCCAATCAAAAGACATACATACTCAGAAACAAGAACTGATTTACTTTAAATGAACAACCAAACAAAACAAAGAGAAAAGAGATAGTTGCATCATCCCAATGGCAGAAGTTCATTCACTGCATTCTTGTCCCTCCAAATTAGAGGAGAACAGTAAAATAAAGACAAAAGTCAGTCAGACACACTAACAATCATGATTTTTCTTCATTATTTTCCCTGATTATTTTTTCACAAAATATATTAAACTACATAAACCAATGAGCACGTTCGAGACTTTACAATTCATAGTAAAAGCTAGCATACAATTCAAGCCTTTCAAAAGTGCTTTCCAAATTGATTTAACCAAAACACAAACACTCTTACCAAAAATACTTTTTGTAAAAGCAGTTCTGTAAATCAAATAAGTTGATTTCAGAAGCTTGGCCATGCTATATATCAGGTCGGTAAGATTATGGCAAGAGAAGGCTGCCTTTACAAGTTTAGTCAACTAAAAACATTATATTTACTCTACATTCTTTGCTTTTGGGAGCAAGGTCATTTTAATCCACCCTCTTTACATGGGAAAGAGTTACCGAGAGACCTCTTAATTCTCTATTTCATTTTCAGTTCCTTCATCTGAACTACTTGCGAATTGAAGGCAGTTGTGGAGTAGAATCCTTATTATGGTTGCAGAGACCTATTATCCAATTCGCATCATAGGAACAACACCTGGAATGGGTGATAAAGAATGCAAAGGGAAGGACAATGTAGTGTTAGAGCACAGTTTCTATGCAACTTATTATTCTAGCTACAGATTGGTTGAACACTACACATACATGTTATCTCTCTGGCAATGACTTCATAATCTCTCGCTTTCTTCTCAAAGACTCGCTGGTTCTGCTTTAACCATACGGCATAGACACATTCAGTGTATACAATTTTAAAAGCTCGAGCTCTCACTGTTCTTCCTTTGCATTCTTTATCACCCATTCCATGTGCTGTTCCCGAGTTGCGTATTGGATAATAGGTCTCTGCAACCATAATAGGATAACAAAGAATGGTGGTGTTGACTACCTAATGTGGTAACGAGATCACATCTTTTCTTTCGGAAAAGCATAAAACTTGTAATAGACAAGGAAAAGATACAGTCAAGGATGAGGTGGTCCAGACAGGACAAAAACAATTAGCACTTGGGATGCTATTTCACTAACAAGATGTCAATCAACACTTAGGGGGTCGATAGAATTAGAATATATATGCACAGTCGCTCATCTAATGATCAAAGCTAAAAGGCAGTGGCGATTGAAGTAACACAGCATAACAAGAGGCCGTTATGGCGATAAGATTCTTTGTGTGGGGAGAGTCAAGTTAAAATCCTGTCAAGAGCTTCCATGTATAATATGCTTCTTTCAATTACTAGCTGCTTGTTACTATCCAACTGAAAATAAGAGGCGTTAGGCAATGCATCCAGAATAAGATTTACACTTCTCCAGACAGGCTTCATTTATTTACAGCAAAGATCTCTCCATTACATATGCATAAAGAGATCATAGGAAGTATATTAACTCTATATGTTTATTTGTTCCTTCACATATACAAAGAGCAAAGCAGCTACATTCTGTTTTCAGCAGGATAAAATAGGTGAATAGAAATGCATAAATGGTCAGATTTTTAATATTACATTCAAACGAAGGAAATGAAACTATAAAGTAAGGTCAGGGATTGGATAAGCAACAGAGAGGCTTCAACATATGATGTCTCAAACAGACATGATAGATATAAATAAGAACTCCTGATCTTTCATACAAGCATATACAAAGATATTGCAAGACTTCAGAGGCATATTTACAATAAAGAGAATATGTGGGATTTTCAGGATTTCTGTCCTCTCGTTAATGAGATGACAAAAGGCAAGAATGGGCATTTTGGGCGTAAAAAGGAAAGAATAAAACATGAACAATCAAAAAAGATTTAATTAAATTTATCTCCAAAAAAATAAAGAAAATAAAACAAAAGAAATAAAGGAAGAAGGGTCAGCAGTTTCACTTCTGTCCACTGAGTTGAAGGACAAACAAATGAAAGAATGAAAGAAACAAAGAGGATTCAAAGCTGAACTTCTTTCTGTTTGAGGTTGATTCTTTAAAATCAACTGGTAAAGTAGCAAGCTCTAAGAGCGTGGAATGTAAATGAAGCACACTTTCTCAAACGTGTTCTAGACTGCGAAATATCCTTAGAGAGGATATTCACTTATCTTGGATGAGAGTTACAGAAGGGTGACAAAAAGGGCATTTTGGCAGTCAAAACTCAAACACAAAAGACAATTGTCACTTTTTGGATGGTAAAATTATTTTAAGCTTCCAATTTGAAATACTAAGCCACATTTACAACTTCTAATTTGTTCTCAGACAATTAAGAAACAGTCCTTTAGTGCTCCCAATCAACCTTCAATTCATTCCTTACACTTCATTTGGATGGTTGTTACACATTCCTTCATTATGTATTATATTATGTTGTTTTGTGTTGTATTATATCGCACTGTATTGTTTTAATTAATACAATGTTTGGATAGATTGTATCATTCTCCATCCTTACATGTCAGACATAATCTACAAGAAAAATAGAGTAATGACATGATCACACCAAATTGGTCATTAGACAAGAATTTAACGATACAACACAATAAATTTAAGTAACCATCATAAAAAAACATTGTCTTTAAACTCAAACAAACCCCCGAACCTACTAATTGAAATGGATGAATAGACAAACAAATCGTCAAGCATGCCTTCAACCTAAGAGAGAGGGTTGAATTATCCAAATTCTCTTATAAATGAAATAAAATTTATAAAAAGTGGATATAGAGAGTTCATCTAATCGATCCAAAGTGATTCAGGTATAGTTATTAATGTAAATGTAACTGAACATAGTACAAAAACTCAATTTTTTAAAAAAAAAGAATTACTCTGGTGCATTAGTCTTCCCATTTAACCTCCATGTTTATAAAAACTAGGCATAATACATGATCATTTATTTTAACTTGGATTCAACAGCTCACATCTATGCCATCCAATTTTTGGTGCGCATAAGTAGGCAAAGATGAAAACATACTCTATACACTCAATCAATTTGTATTATGTTACGTATGTTTCTACTTGTTCAACTTTATATGAATTCAAGTGTTTTCCAGCTGAGACTACTCAAGTTTATGTATTATGCCTAAAAATAAAACAAGATATAACAAAATCAGGGAGAAATTCAAGTTTCTAAAACGAACCTAAAAATGAAATTATCGTCATCATCAACTTCTCTTAACCTCTGGAACAGCACCAGCATCATCAGAAGACGAAGACGAAGAAGCATTTTTAGCATCCGACTCTTCGTGCTTAAAAGAGGGCAAAGGATTAGAGCCTTTGATAATCCAACCAAGGGCGTAAAATGAAAGCCCAGCTAAAATTGCAGTTCCCCAAGCGTGGGAATACCATTTGCTGTACTGCTTGATAGCGAACCTCCATTGCTCTCTCAGTGTCGCCGCGTCCGGATTCGTACGATCCGGCGGGTTTGGAAAGTGCGGAGCGCCGGATAATCCACCGTTAGATGATCCGCCGGAGGTTTTAGGTGGATTTGTTGACGGCGGTGAAGAGAAATTGTCGGTGGGTTTAGGTTTTTGATGGTCAGCCATGGTAGTGAGGAGGGTAGAAGCTTACAGAAGAGGTGATTGAATCCAAATACTATATAGTGCCTATATTTATTGATTTTGACCTTTGATTCGATTATTCAGTGGCGTATTTAGGAATTTAAGCTTGTAGGTGAAAATATAAAAAAATATGTGTTAACAGTGAGATTCGAACCTAAAAAAGTCTTTTAAGTAGCCAACTAAATCATTTATTCATTGGGTGCTCTATCTTAATTTTATACAACTACCTATCAAATTCTACATAGATATATATATTTTGTAACGAAGTTAATGCGTGCTCGAGCATCCGGTGGATACCATGTGGGTCCGCCTCTGCGATTATTTGGTAATAAATCATACACTAAAATTTTGTGTGACATATTTCATTTTTTTACGTGAAATTTTTAATTTTAAAAAATAAAATTTATATATTTATAAACTAAGTATTATAAGTCAATAATAATTGATAATTTCAAACGTTTAAAATGTCTATAAAAAATTTATAATCAAAGTTAAATTTGCTTAAATCTCGAAATTCGAAAAGTGTCACATAAAAAGTGACGAAGAGAATACTTTTTTAGTCTCATACTCCCTGTCTCTATTTAGTTGTCCGCTTTAAAAGTGTCACACATATTAAGGCACCAATTATAATAATAGGTTAGTTACAAATCTTAAGTTCAGCCTCTGTACATAATACTCATAAGACATACTGTAAAGATGCAAATTGCCACATAAGATGACATACAAAACATGTGTGTCTTCTTGTTTAATTTTTTATAAAAATTTAAGTGTTTGATTATGTATACCAACTTAGATAGCATAAATGTAAGATAAGATCAAGCTAAAAATATGCATATAATTTATTGGTTCACTTCACTTATTTTTAATAAAATCAAAATTAAATCAAATATCATCAATTTTAAAACTATGAAACCAAATAAAATTTATTTATTTAGTAAGTTTGAATTCATCTACGTATACTGATATTTAACGTTTAGATATAATTGCTTGCCAAATATTTTCTTATAAGTGACTATTAGCAGTAAAAAGGGTTTCCATGACAGAAATCACTTAGTAGTAGAAACAAGAAACAAACATCTAAAAATAGAAATAGGAAAGAACTAAAATAACATACTTAAATGAAAGATAAATGCATTTTTACGTAGTTTACATATTGACGATGCTCTCGTGTAACTTGTAAAGTTGTTATCATATGAGTACAAGGATGTTATAACGTTACCGGTTCGAGTTGTGAAAATAGTCTCGTAGACATTGTAGCTTTTGCACAAGAACATCAATGTTAAAATCCTCCAAGTCCTTTACTCAACAAGAACTCTATTGGCAAACTACTAGGAGGTTACGACGTTACAGGTTCGAGCTGTGAAAGCAGTCTCTTGCAATCAGAGTAGACACTGTAGCTTTTGCACAAGACCATCAATGTAAGAATCCTCAAGTCCTTTAATCAACAAGAACTTATGGGCAAACTACTAGGAGGTTACAACGTTACAGGTTCAAGCTGTGGACACAGTCTCTTGCAATCATAGTAGACATTGTAGCTTCTGCACAAGACCATCAATGTAAGAATCCTCAAGCCCTTTACTCAACAAGAACTCTTTCCACTTTGCGCGATTCGCCCTTATTTTACGTCCCTCTTCACTCTCATCATTCATTACCATTTTGATTGCCTTACAAACTCCATCCTTAGTGAAGGATCCATTTTCTTCATTTCTCTCAACTTCCACTCCAGCTTTCAAGTCTCCACCAAATAATCTTGAATTTATGAACTGATCACCAAAATTTGGTACTAAAACCAATTGACACTCATTAATCAGAGCCTCCGATAACGAGTTCCCGCCACAATGAGTGACAAAACATCCAACAGAAGGATGAGATAACATCAATTGTTGCTCTGCCCATCCTGAATGAACAATGCCTTTCCCCTGTGTTCTCTCTTTGAAACCTTCCGGTAATGCCTCTTCGATTGTGTCAGCTTCAATAGGCGGTTTTAAAGCAGCGAAAAACGGATAGCCAGTAAGTTCAAGTCCCAAAACAAGTTCTTGAAATTGATCTCTCTTGAGCTTACATTCACTACCAAATGCACACAAAATAACCGTCTTTTCTTGAAATTTTTCGAGCCATTTTGACCAATTCTCCTCTGTATTTGAAGTCTCCATTGGTTCAGGCAATACTGGCCCTGCTAACACAACTGGTTTCTTGAACTTGTGCTCAACAAATTCACAATAACGTCCTTCTATTTCTCGAGTCGTTTTGAATGCAATGGCATCTCCATCTTGAAAAGCCAAAAGCATACGTTGAGTGAACGATACAGAGCCAGAACCAGAATTCTTCCCCATTGAATGTAGAGCTATGATTAAACGAGCTTCATGTTTATGGAGCATGATTGATGAATCAACTGGAAAACCAGGTGGAGGTTGCATCATTTCAGCTTCTGAAGTTGGATTTTCGCCACGCATAAGATAACCAACAGATGATGGAGTAATAGAACAGTAATGCACAGACTTAACTCCGTATTTTCGAGCAACAGATGGAACCCAGTAAGCAAAATCATAGAAAATGAAATGGGGTTTGATTTCTTGAATTAAAGATTCAATCTTTGGTAATGTGAGATCCAATGCTTGACAAAGAAGATTCTGATTGAAAATAGGAACATCTGAAGTTGTTTCAGCTCCAAGTGGGAGTCCATCAACATGTGGAACTGTGACGGATTTGAAGTTTATGAGTTCGGGATAACGATTAAATTTTTCTAATTTGGAAAGTGTGTTTGTAGGATGGACAAAGAAAACTTTGTGGCCTCTATGTGCAAGTTTGTTGGATAAATGAAGAAATGATGTAAGATGACCCATGGCATACCATGGATACATAATAAAAGTTAATTTCTTGTCCTCCATTTTATCTTCTTTCACCTGAAAATCAATAATTTCGTATCAGAATTTAAGTTTTATATACTGACAATGTAAATTATTTACTCACGCATTTGAAGACTCCGAAACACTAAAAACAAAAAATGTGACTTAAATTAGAACTACTACCTAATTTTTTACTAGAAAATAACTAAAACATAATATATAAATATGACCCCTAATTTAGTGTTATCGGACAAATATGACCTTTCATTTTGAGTGTGCACAGATAGACACTTACACTTTTATAAAATTGAACAAATAAAATATTGTCTTACATGATATCCTACAGAAATTTTATGCTCGAGGTGGCGTCCTACATTTATTTGCCGTGTAGGACATCTTTGTCTGCTTATACAATTTTATACAGATTTAAATGTACACTCAAAATTGGAGGATATAATTATCTACTGAACTCAAATTAAGGATCATCTTGACGTATTATACCAATAATTAAATGATACTTTGCACTAACGCATCAATGCCATAGTTGCACAAACAAAAAGTATTAGTTATATATAGTATGTTAGTTTCATATGGTTCATTCTAATAAATCTGCACTCCACAAATGCAATAATTTGCCGGGTATGATGCGGAATCAGAATTTTTAATTTACATGTTTTTTAGCACAATTATTTTTATTTACTAGGTTCATTGATATAGATTTTTTATAACACAAATACAAAATTGAGTCAAAATTATTGAATTCAAATCAATCAAAATAGGGAAAAGATCCTAGTAGGGAGTGCTTCTGTTTAAATGAGTGTCACACGATGTAAATATACATTAATAGATATCAGACATCAAATGAGAAATTAAAAAAAAAAGCTAAAAAGTTACCAATTTTGTGTATCATCTATCGGGGTTCTTGATTCGAATCGTATGAAAAATACTTTTCCTTTAATGAGCTTTACACTGTATGTAACATGAATCTAAATTAATCGTGTGGAGAAATATTTGATAGCTAAAATCTACAACATTTGAAAGTAGAAGGCTAAATTATTATTTTTTTAATGTTTTGGAGAAAAATACCAGAAAGGAAAATGTTAAGGATCACAAGATTCATATGCAACAAACTAGTAGAGAAAATAGGAATAGACACGTGGCTAGCTATGAGCTTATTTCTAAGTTCTTTTTTTTAATTGTATGATTTTGAAAAATAAAATATTTATTTTCCTAGAAATAAAGAATGTATCTATGATTTTAAATATAAGATATTTCCTCCGTTTCAAAAAATATAATAATCTAGTTTGATTTGAAATAGAGTTTAAGCAAAGAAAGAAGATTTTTTATTTTATGATTCTGAATTAAAGTTATGTCAAATATATCAAAAGAACTTTTTTAATTTTATGGTTCTAAATTAAAATTATGTGAAAAATTAAAGTTAAAGTGTTGCAAAAAAAAGTCATTCTTTTTTAAAAAACTAAAAAGTAAATGAAGACATTCTTCTTAAAACGGAAGAAATAATATTATAAAATCAAAGAATTCAAAAATAGAGTAGGTAGAATGAATCGATGAGGTGTAAAAACAAAATAGTAGACATATATATATATATATATATATATATATATATATATATATAAGAGTGTGACACGTATTCCTTTATTGCATGTTGATCACTTGTCTTCATTGATACTCGTGTCGCTTTGCATGATTGCCAAATGTAAAAAAATAAAAATAAAATAAATAAATAAATATATATATATATATATATATATATATATATATATATATATATTTGAGTGTATTTTAATTTTGGAGTTTTTGGCTAAAATTATTCCTCAATTATGACTCAAATTTAATTTATATTCTTATATCATCTAAGTGAGCAAAAAAAGTTTTATACTATCAAAAAAATAATAAGAATCATCCTTCAGTCTATTTTTGTTAAGAAACTAATTGAACAAATAATTTTTTTTTATAATTTGGTCATGTCTTAGCTACATCGAGAAGATCAATATTATCTAAAAATAATAAGGATATGGATAAAAAAATGAATATTTTATTCTAATAATTTAAATTTTGTGTATTGTTAGTTTATATGTTTTTTTTGTATAATTAAGTAATTGACTTGCAACAATACATAAATTTTGACATATTTATAAAGTAGGATCCAATGGTTTGAAAGATTATGCAAAAAAAAAAATCATTTTAAAATATTGTGTTTTAATAACTTTTAGTGTTCAGTTGACAAAATAGTGAGTAAAAGGGTCTAGGTAACAAATAAAGTCAAGTACAAGGGTTCCTCAGGTCATTCCTCCTAAATATTATAAAGATAATTTTATCTGTGAATTTGATTAACAAGTAGTAACATTAACATCATGTAATATTGTTTTTGTCGATATTTATGTTAATATTTTTAAATTATACTTATAATTTAATAATTATTAAAAAAAATTAAAAAGTGGACTGACCCAACAAGTTTGTAGTCCACGTACTTGTGAGTTGGACCGACCATTTTCTTGCCACCACAAAAATAGGCTAACCCGACTTGATATGTAAAATGTCAAAACTTGTATGAATTAGCCTGAATGGAGTGAGCTAACATATATTGACAACTCTACTTTTAATTGACTTTTTAGGCTCATCAAGTGAGTTCACGATATAAAAAATAAATATAGATTTTTAGTATTCTAAAATGAATTGATGCTTAAATGTTGATAGCTAAATTTACACACATGTCTCTTGGAAAAATTTGAACCCCTTTACCACTAAGCTAGCATTGCACTTCTGTAGGTGCAATTCTAGCCTAGTGGTTAAGTGTAATAAAGTGTTATTTTTCAATAAAGTGAGTTCATATAAATTCATTTGACACTGTGTAGGTTTGTCCCTGTCCACGATACTAAAACAGTTGTTCAACAACATCTGTTCAATTTTAAAAAATCATGAAACTAAGAAAGTACTCTATGTTGTACTCCATCTATTCATTTTTACTTGTCACAGTTTGACTTAATACATACATTAAAAATATAATTATTGATATGTATTTACCATACTATCTTTAGTAAATGTTGTTTAGTGCTCCCTTCGTCCCTTTTTACTTGTTCACTTTTGAATTGGTACACCTATTAAGAAAATAATTAATAACGTAGTGAGTTTACCATTTTATCCCTGTTAATTATGAAGTGGATGAAAAGTTTTACATTTTTAAAAGTAATTAGTCATTTAATTGAGAGTATAATAGGTAAAAAAATTATCATTTCTTGATTTGTCAAAATAGACAAGTAATTAGAGACAACTATAAAAGAAAAAATGAACAAGTAAAAAGGGATGGAAGAAGTATTACACATTGAAAAATAATTTTGAAAACAAATATTTTTTGTGTAGGTAAACTATGAAAAAAATTAAATTTTTTCTTTGTATGTCAAGAATAACAAGTATAAATGAAAATTAATTTTAATAATAAATAACAAATAAGGTGAACAGAGAGAGTAATAATTATTGAATTTGTTGCAATAACTTTTAAAGTGGTTGTAATAACTCCTCAAATTTTGTGGCTATTGCAATAACTATTACTCCCCCCTTTGTCCCTATTTACTTGTCCATATTTTCTCTTTTAATTATTCCTGTTTATTTATTCATTTTGACAAATTAAGAAAGGACAAAAAAAATCTATTATACCCTCATTTAAACTTTTTGAAAATTTCAAAGTTTTAATTCATCATTTTTGAAAGCATAATTAATAAGGTTAAAATTATAACTTCACTATGTTAATTATTGCTATCTTAATATATGTGACAATGCTAAAGTGGACAACTAAATAAGGACAGAGATAGTAATTATTATAGCTGTAATAATTATTTTGAAGTCAGATAATTATTGTAACAACTTTTAATATTTGTGTTCGACTCATTTCAAATTAATTGAAGTAAAAATTCTTTTGGCGAGAAAATTTTGGCCATAATAATCAGAATAGAGCATTCACGCTATAAACAGATTTACTTTTTAACGTTTTTGCCCTTATTTAAATTTTAATTTATTAATTTTTTTAACACATAAAAAGATATGCATGGCGATTAGAATTGTTCCCACATTCTCATAATTTCATAATTATATGTTAATTTTCAATTTCTTTTAAAAATACTATAAAATGATAGCCTTAATAATTTCTTTTCTTCCCTCTACTTTTCAATATAAATTTTAAAGAACACAAATTAAAAATTACTAATAAATAAAATTTAAAATTTTAAATGACAAAATAAACACTAATAATATTAAATTTAAAATAAATTTATCTCACATGCAATTCAAATTAAAAATTCATAAAGTAACTTATTAAGTAAAATTATTAATCAAAAGTGTCATATATATTGGTCATTTATATAATACTACTACTAATAATAATAAATTATATTTTTCAACTTTGTGATTTAGAGATAATATATCTTTTGTTAAACGAAAGTGGCTCACGTCTATTTCAATTGTTACATATATAACTTTGATATAGCTAAATCTTTTTTAGATGAAGGAAGTCAAAAAATTGATTCATTTTTTTTTAATAAAGTAAAAATTATACAAGGTATGTTTGACCCTTTTCGTAGTATTTTGAGATATGTTTGAAGAGCCAAGATCATTTTTCGCTGATAAAAGTGAAAAATTTATTAATTATTTTAACAAAATAAACATATAAAAGGTATATTTGCCCTTCTCAAAATATTTCGAGTTATATTTGATCTTCTTCACACATGAATTTTTGTATTTTTATTTTTATTTTTTATCTTCTATAATTCCATGACTAATTTTGATATACTATGTAGATGATCAAATTTATTTTTTCTCTGATCTTCTTGCAAAGTCTATTATAGGTGCATCAACATTTTTACAACTACAGAATAAAATTCAATATAACCGCAAAAAAACGATTAATTTTAGTTTGCTTTTTTTTATTTTTTTTTATTTGGTTCACTATTTTTTTATTTCTTTTTAATTCTCATGTTTTCTACACTAAAAAATGAAAGCGAAAAATTAAACATGAACAACATATTCAAATAATGATTAAAAACATATTCATAAGGGAGATAATTAAGACCCAAATTAACCGTTAAATTAAAAAACTCAAAAATAAAATCACGTGAAAATACTATCTGATTTTCCTCTATGTAAATATTGTTTGGTTAAATAACTAAAATAAATAAATTAAAAATCTACAATTTAACTTTTGTCAGTCAAAAGAGGATATATGAGTTATTTAATTTGCTCATGTAACAATAAATGTATATGTAACCTTTTCTTTACTGAATATATATTATCTCTATATCACAAAATTAAGGAGTGTATCAAATCTTTTTCTCCTAATAATAATTCAACATAATTTGCACAATATTATTATTATGAAGATCAAACAAACAATATGATATAGTAATGAAATGTAAATGAGAGTAGTCAACCTTGATATTAAGAGAATTATATAATAAGAAATAACTTTTTTAATTCAAGACATCACTACGAAATTGCATTATTATTAATAGTTATTTAAAATATCTAAGTCCTAAAATTATATTATTATTTTTCTAAAAGAAAAATACACACGATGTATAAACATTAAATTAATTAGTGAAGAATCGTATTAATCATTATCATTCAATTGTAAAATTCAGAATCCATATTTATTTTACTAATATTGCATATTATTGAGAATACATGAGAGTAACGTGTTAATGTTAATTATAGTCTTGTATCCGCACTACATTACGTCAATTTGATAATTTATAGATCATTCATTACTCATATTTGTTATTAATATGAAAAGTATATAATTTTATAAATTATTATGTTTAAATAAATTTAGGCTATTTATTTGAATATTTTAACATAACTATATTAATAATGACAATCAAAACTCGAAACACTTTAGAGACAACAAATATCACAATATTATAAAAATCATTTATTTCATCAGTGTCGATCCTGTTTAACAACATCACATTGAATATGTGATAGTTTTGCACCCTAATGTTATGTTGACTTGATAAATATGTGTACTATTACTTATTTATTATTATTAATATGAGTTCTAATTAAATAAGTTTATGAAGTTGCGTTCAAATAAATTTAAAATACATATTTAAATCATTTTATAAGTATAATTTAAAAATATTTCAACAAAAGTCAAGCAAAACTCAAAACACTTTATATTTTATAAACATCAAAACATTAAAGAAATTATAATTTTTTTATTACTTATAAGTATCGACCCTAATTAATTTGTAAGAATAACGTCACAAAAACAGTTTTTAATATATTTTTAGTTTATTATTTAATAATTATATTTTATGTAATTAGTTATAGATAAACTTAGTTGGAGGTGTAATTGTATATTTCTTATAGTACATAAGTGTAAATGTTTAAATTTAAAATATAGAGAGTGTATTTAAAACTGAGTCATATTACAAAAATAATAATTAATGCATTAATTATATATACATAGAGAATTTGACATTCAAGCAAATAAATTGTGATTTTTTTTCTAAGAAATTATGATTTTCTTTGTACTCTTAAAAAAATATTTTACATTGATAAGTTTCAATAGATACATAAACTAATATTTTTATTATTTCATTCAGAAAATGAATTTAACCAATTTAAGTGCTTAAATATAATTATTTATTTTCACCATAATCTAATTTTATTTTATAAAAAGAGTAAAAAAAAAAAGAGTCAAGGAGGAGAAGTGAAATGACAAAAAAAAAAAATGAATTGAAAAAGGAACAAGGCACGGGACCTAGAAAATTCATTTTATCAAAATAATTAATGCTCATACTATTTTGAAAATATCAACAAATTAATTTTATTGTTGAGTGAAAGGCTATAATTGTCTTTTTCACTATTCTAGTCAAATTCTGATCACATTTTTCTGGCTATTTAACACTTTTGTTAAGAGTATTTTACATTCTTTAAGAAAAAAATTAAGACATAAATTAGACATAACTTTTGTTTTTACTCTTATTAATTACTATTATCAAATTCATGATTAAAACAACTAAATATTAATTAATAATTAATTTAAATAATAACTAATAATGAATAAAATGAAAAAAACATTTTAAAAAGCCTTAAAAATTAAATAATTAAATTAATTTAAAAAATAAATTAATTTGAAATGAAGAAAGTATTGTAATTTAAAAGTCTTCAATCATTTTGAATCTTTATCCCTTCGATAAAGTTCCTTGTATTCATAACATAAAAATAAAACAAGAAGGCAATATTAATGAAGAATCCTCAATGTAAATATATAAATTTAGTCAATAGCATCATTTAATTTTATTATATATATATATATATATATATATATATATATATATATAAGAGAGAGAGAGATAAATACCATAAGTTCATGTATTTCATTTTTAACATGTCAATTGTCCATGTTGTACTTTGTCATCCCATTTTGAACAAGTGAAAATTCTCAATTAGTTCAACGATAATTAACTATTATACTAAAAATAAATATTTAATAATATCAGTATAATTTATAAAATCAAGATATAATTTATTATTTTATTTTTGTTATTAAATATTTTATTAGTTTAAAAAAGAATAATCTCTTTTCCTCTTTAGTTTGTCTAAAAAAGAATGACCCCTTTTTTTTGGTAATATTTTGATTCCAATTTTTCACGTGATATGTTTAATGTCACAAGATTAAAGGGTAATTTTGTATATTTGACATAATTTTAATTTATGACCCCAAGATTCAAAAATCATTTTTATTTTCTTAAACACCGTACTAAGTCAAACTAGATCATTCTACATGAAACAGAGGACATACTATTTATTATCTAATACATTCTTCAAATATTTAATTTAATAAATTTAAAGAATAGTATAGTAATACTACCTCGATCTTTTTATCGTTTTCAAGAAATGTGTTAAGTTAATAGTGAACAGCTATTATCGAACAGAGTGAGATGTAAGAAAAACATTTTTCCTTTTCGCAATTAAGACGGAGAAAAACTTGCCCCAATTATTACTTCTCATAAACTTTGTATGAGTCTTTCAATTTAATTTACGTGATACATTTTTCTATCCTCGAAAAAAGAGCCAAAAATAATATGACAAGGTATAAATACAATTCCGATTGTGTGATAAAAAGGCCTTCCAACGCCATAAAATTGATAGATTTTATTTTTTTTCTTCTTTCGGTTTCCAGGTGATTCCCCTTTTTCTCTGAAACCCTTATATTTTTTAAATCGAATTTGTAATTCAGATCCTTTTTATGATTTTAATTTGTATAAAAATATTCAATTTTGTTGTTTTTTTGCAGATTATTGGAAGGCAATTTTGATTTTTGTTGCTGTTCAATCGATTTTAGGTTTGATTTCTCTTCCGATTTGTAAAAAAAACGATTTTTTAACACACCCTTTGATCCCGATTTGATAATAGTTGATTGGGTTTTTTGCGATCTAGTATAGAGAGAAGACTTTGAAAATATATGTGTGTGTAGAAAATCTGGATCTGTTGATTGATATGTTTGATTAACTTTTTGATGATATTTGCAAAGACCCTTTTGTCTTTCTTTGAGAAATCTGTTGATTTTGTTTCTGTTTTATGAAGTATTGATAATCAATTTTCATCTGTAAATTGCTCAGAAAAAGACATCTTGGTGTTGCAGGAAAATTTGTTATTTATTGGGTGATTCGGATTTCCGTTATGCTAATTTTTTTTTGTAAAAATTGATTTTTTACTTCTCTGCTCATGTTTGTAGTTTTATGTCTTGGTTTGGTTGCTGAAAGTTGTTATTTTCTGGTACATGAGTTAATTAGAGGATGATCTAAGGAGGATTTTAAACGGGGGGTCGAACAATTTGAGGATCTTGTTTTGAATGTTGTTGCTGTAGGATTTTTGGGTGACTGAATGATCTTCAAGGTTTTGTTTACTCTAGTTTTCAACTTGCATTCGGAGGATATGGAGTGAAGTATGCTTAAAATTGTAACTCTTAAAGGATATGCTGCATTATGCTTTCTTTGGGGAAAACGAAAGCGAGAGAAATAAAAGCGTTGACATGTTTTATTTGTGTTAAAACTGCTATGGATATATAATTATTTCTTTGCAGTCATGGCACTACGTTAGTATCATATCAGTCTAGTGCAGAATTGTTCACTGGTGTTATCTTGGTGCATGAGCTGCAGTAACTTAAAAGCTCATAGCTTTGATGTATTATAATGGGGTTAATGGGTTATAGAATAGTTAAGTACTCAGACTTCCTTTTAATAGTTAGTTTTAACGTTCTTGCAGCTGACTTGTGTTTTTAAATGCACTTAACAGTAACTTGAGCTATGGGAAAGAGGAAGGCAAAATCGAAGCCACCTCCAAAGAAGAGGATGGACAAACTTGACACTGTTTTCAGCTGTCCTTTCTGTAGCCATGGCACCAGCGTGGAATGTCGCATGTAAGTTAATTATTTAGCATTCTCATAAGCTAGTTATTTTTCTTCATAGACATTGGATAGATTGAGCTTTTCCCTCTCCGCCTCCACACCACTTTGGACATTGTTAGATTCAGATGACAACTCCTAAAACAATCATTTTGAAAGGTCCTGCTGATATATACCATCCCCTTCCCTTCTTCCCCGTCCAAAAGATTAATAGTATAAGGAGCGGAATAAGTTCTGTAGCCAGCTTTATACATGCTGCACCTGCTAGTTTACATGGAAGTATTTATTTGCTTCCCCATCAGAGTGTGTAAAAAAGATCAACTCATCATCAAAAAACGTGCATTGCTTTTCATTGTTGGTCAACAATAAATTTAACGCGTAATTGTTTTTGGCTCAATCTTATGGCATGTTCATCTTTGGTATCCAGTGATATGAAAAACTTGATTGGTGAGGCAAATTGCAGAATCTGCCAAGAGAGCTTCAGCACCACTGTCACAGGTATATCTAGACTTTTGGTTTCTTGTTTACCTATTAATTTGTCTATGCTTCATGTTTTGTAATGACATTTGATTAGATGATTAAAACCACTGGGGCCGGAAAATATAATGCATGACTTGCGACCTACTACTTCTATGAGAAAGTAGTCAGATACATAGAAGAGTAATTTTAATCGATGTTTTCAATGAACGAGTATTTTCTCGTTTACCTAACAGACTCTGGATTAAAGGATCTGCCTTCTGTCAGATAAGACTGCATATTGCATTTGCTCATGCCATAGTTGTATTGGCGAAAGATTTTGTCGTTATCCTTCATGTCTTTTCACCCTTTTAACGTCTCATTAGACTTTTGCTTGCATATGTATAACTGGATTGCTAACGAGTTTTTTCTTTTTGTGTTTCGTCTTTGCAGCGCTAACAGAACCTATTGATATGTAAGTGGACCTAACCTTGCCATTGATTTCTTCAGTGATGGATATAGATATTTAACTATTTTGAGAAGTATACATATTTATACTGAATTCACATACATTTACTGTAAACCATCCGTCTCCTCTCTGCACTTCTCATGTCTTTTTGTTGGGAACTCACAGATATAGTGAATGGATCGATGAGTGTGAACGAGTCAACAACTACGAAGAAGAAGACGTTTCTTATAGATCCTGATGAACTGCTCAGGACTATGCGCGTAGACCATTGGCAATAGTTCTGTCTCACTGCCTCAGAAGACTGCGAAACTCATCTAGGCGTCGCTGGAGTGTAATAAGTAAACTCCATTTAAAGAGGCTTTCTATGTCTAAATAGTTTGAAATAGACGCAGAACCTATCTTGTTTATATTCTGCTTGTGCAAGTAGTTTCTATGGAATCGGATTAACGACGTATCTACCTAATGTCAAGTAGTTTTATTTCTCTAATCGCCTCGATTATTTCACTGAGTACTTGTTGAAGGGACACCTGTTACGTCCCATTAGTATATAGATTACGTAACTCTACATGACCAGGGTTGTGCAATAATCAAACCGGCTAATAAATCGAAAAGAATAGAATTGAGTCATTGCTATTGGATTAATGGGTTTTTGATGGTTTTATAAAAAATAATTATTGGGTTATCGATTTGGTATTGGTTTTACTATTGGAGTTGTTGGATAAATTGATAATCCGTTAAGATGATAGTAAGTTACTACTATGTCCTTCATAAGTATTAAATATTAATAACTCAACATAACTAAGTTACTACTTCATCCTTCATGAATATTAAAAGTTAATAACTCAACATAACTAGATGTTATATCAGTACTCTATATTGCGATCTACACACTTGATATGTCTAGTACTTCTACTTCACATAAGCAATAACATATTATGTTTTGATTGTAACATGTTATTGTAGCCTTTACACTACATCTATTTTTATTGATGCAAGTTCTCATTATATTTCTTGTTTCGCTATATCAAAACATTTATAGATGATTTGCCATTGTATCGTGTCAAATTGTTAGAGAAATACGAAATCATATATATGCATTTTAATAAAAAATAAATCAAAAATCGATAAAAGATTATGTTTTAATTTTAGTATATTTAAAAATTGAAAACCGATAAACCGTGGCACACCCCTATACACAACAAAGCTTATCAGAGTTGTCAATGTTAAAAAATAGCATATCTCTCCCATTTTGAGGTGTAGGCCCACCTGAACATAGTTAACACAAATATTACCAAAAAAATTTATTAAATCATAGTAATGGAACCCCATTACACATAGAAAGCAGCAGATGTTGAAGAAAATGACCATAACATTTGGTCACCAAATTCGACACTACAACATAAATACATTTAGTGTCAATCTGGTTCTTAAGTATGTAGATTGGGAACAAGTACAGTTAAGTGTGCTCCACAGTTAGATAGGACCGCGTCTCACATGACAATGAAGCATTGACCATAAGCCCGCGGAAATGGGAAACATCTGGTTGACCCCGACTGATGAATAAACAGAGCCAGGGTAACACTTCTACCACCAGATGTTTTTGAGTCTCAAGACGAAACTGCTGTATAATACAAAGGTGAATTTGAAAGGAGTATCATCGAATGTATAGAATTACGTTATGAAGTAGCCATCCAGATCGTCTAGAAGATAGTCATAAGGGTCGGTATTCCCATAATCAAATCCTTCACCAATCGGAACAATTGGAACCGGAGCAGCATGAATGTTTCCCATATTCTTCATATTGGCCTTCACTCTGCCTTTCACAGTTCGTTTGTTGTCCAAAGGAAATTCAGCAGTTAGTCTTCCCATTTGCTTTTGCAGATCAGCAACTGATACATTGCTTATCTTACCTTTGGGGATCTTTTTCCCATCAACAAGTTTCAGTTCCAATCTGTACAAGGCACATGCATCATACTTGTTGATCTCATACTCGTAAAGATGCCATTCTAGATTTTTCATCGGTTGGGGATCCATGTAGTAGGATCTCTTCAACCCACCAAATTCATTCATCATTTGCTTCCTTGACTCGTGCCAACCCCGTCCATTATAGTCTGGCAATGACCTCTGCTTCCTGTTTCCACTTTCAAATGCTCTTCGAGGCTTATCAAAGAAAAGCCACTCTCTAATTACTTCACCTTCAACAACTTTAAGATCAAATAGCTCTGCAGAAGCATAAACAAACCAGCGGATATTAGACTGTACAAGTAAATGTGTAGAACTAAATATACAAAAAATCTCAGCAATCAGAAGTAGAGATATGCCCCAGAACTCTCACCAGGTGCATTCCAAGGAGACTTTGCCGTGGCAGCACCCTCACACTCGGGAACACCAACTTCTTTTCCATGTGCTTTTGCACCAAGAGCTTGAAAAAGCAAATTATCCTTTAAGCCAATACCCATTGGCCTAACAACTGGAGGCCTCCCAGGATAGCCTTCATTAGGTGCAAGAGAAGCATGATAGTCGCTGCAGTAGTCTTGAGACTTCTGACACCAGTCTGACCCCATTGCAGGCCGAGGACAATCCCAAAGTGCACATTTCGGCCCCAGGAAAGCAGAGGGTGGAGGACTAATATGAATAGGAGGCATAGCATCCTCTAGGCAGAGATTTAACGCATCAAATCCAGGTAGGTACTGCTGATCGTATTCGCGATGCAAATCAAAAGAATGGTAATCCAATTGTGTTGCAATGCCAAGATTGTTGACTCCTGTGTTATTAACCATTAAAGGCAAGCCTTTGCATTGATCAACCAACTGGAAACCTTGCTCCTGCAGCACCTGAGTTACATTGAAACCCTACAGCAAACAAATTGCTTAACAGGTAAGAATTAATTGATCACTTAAACAGGCATCCTAAACCAGCTGAAAAACAAAAGATTGCAAAAGGTTGAATCTTCACTTGTTAGAAATCAATCAAAACAAAGGAAATCTACAAAGAGAAACATGCTGTAGGATAATGGTTAAGGAAAACTTCAAGCAAGATAGCAGCCACAACAGACATGAACTTCAAACCAAATTAGACCATCACTTTCTTCCTAAAAGGCCAAAGTGTACATAGCACTCCATTTTAGATTAGTTCAAATGATACTCACACTTTTATTCTATGTTGTTCAATCGGGCATTAACAATATGTCAAATGTGACTTCCTCCAAGCATTAATAGTGGTGGAAGAAATACTAATGTAATAGCTATCTGATAGAGAAACCAATAAGATGAAGCTTAAATTTGATTAGAGATACCTATACATATACGACTGCTATTCTTATTGATATTGATCCAACGTGGACTAGAAATGATCTTCCCATCTATTTAAGACATAAAAATTTTATCAATTGTGAAAGGTTTCCCAAGGAGAAGCAGCAACCTCCTTGTAATTACCAGGTCTAAACATCAAATATCAATCAAGTCACAAGCTAATCTATAGAAAGATCACTCTGTCATCATACCAATCAGAAGAGTCCAGCAATTGCAGAAGATGAAATTACAAGTACAATGCATACCTCTTGAAAACCGGTAATGCTAACTTTTTGAGCATCGGGCTCAGGCTTAGGTGCAGCTAATGCACTGGTGGCATCATCTTCTTCCTCTCCCAATAGCAGTCTATAGATATCTGCTGATGATGACACACGGCTTCCTCCCTGAAAAGGCAGCCATTATGAAAAACACACTGGCTCTATGCCACCAATACCCGAAGACGGAAACATGCCACCAATAATCGAATACAGAAACATACTTATAAAAATACCACGTAAATAAACAAAACCAACATAAAGGATATAGGAAACATAAATTCACACAGCCTACAATATTCATAATACTGTCTTTTGACTAACATAGTGGAATTGATCCGCACTCGCTATATGCCAAAACTTTCTATGTGCATGTGTCTCAAGCATGCTTCAAGACGCGATACCATTAAAACACAAGCTTACATATAAGAAGACACACCAACATGCATTTTTTTCTTTGCAGTGCACCCACCACGGACAGGTACAAAAGATAAAACCTCTAAGTGCGGTCGGAGCTAAAAGGGACGTAAATATTTGTTCTTGCCTGCAAAGAAGAAGCTGGGGATGGCTCATTAAGCTCAGATTTCCATTCACGCAGCATCTGGTGGACTTGCTCTTCAAGCAACCCAACATCATACGTTCGGCTTTCCTTCCTTGCAGATTGTAAATTAGTTAACACACCCTGCAGATCATCCACACGGTTCTTTGCCCTGTCCTTGAAGAGCTGGTGTGATGCAGACTTACATGCACCCCTCTTCGAAACCTTCCTCATCCAATCAAACAAAAGAACACCCTAAACTCTTCACCTGCAAAAACACAACAAGTAAACAAACTCAAATCTAGACATCCAATTCTGTTTATCAATTTCTCTTCAAATTCAAACCCGCCACAACACCTAAACCATATGCAACAAACAAATACCAATACATAATATCTGTTACAAACCCAATACCTCACACAACAAGAAGAAAAACCCAACAAAACCCAAGTCATAATCTAACACTATACTAAAATTCAAACATCAATTACTTACCAAATCCAAGTATTTCTCACAAGCATCAAATCCCAAAGAAACCCAAAATCAGAAATGAAAGATTACCCAACTGAAACCTCAAAACAACCAATAAAACTCGCTCCTCACGATCTCTAGCTGGAAACAACAACTTGAAATCCCCAAATTATCGGAATCAAAAATAATTGGAGCATCAGATTCTACTAAAAATTATCCATATATACTTAAAAAAAACAGAATAAAAACATGGAAAAAAAGACATCCAACTCGCCAAAAAGTAGAATCACATTCCATACATAAAGAAATTCGAAAAGTAAACCCAAAAAAAAAAAAAACTAAAAGGGGCTGTACCTGTTAGCGGTGAACCAAACTGAACAAATGCAAGTGAAGATAGAGAAGAAGTGAAACTGCTGCTCAGTGTTCCTTCTATATATAGAAGAATTGGGATTTTGCTTCAGTAAAATTCTTGTAATTTTGATGATTTTTTGAGCTTAGAGAAGAGTAGAAGAAGACTGGTTAGTGGTTACTATCAATACCTAAAGAAGAAAGAAAGAAAAAAGCAATTTTGATGACATTTCATGTCTACGCGGCAAAAGCATGAGGCAAGAGGTGTATATATGTATGATGTTATTTTGAATTTCCTTTTATACCCCTAATCCCCGACTGGCTCGACTAATTTAGATTCACGTTCGATGAAAAATTTTAAGTCCTTTATTTAACCCCTTCCCTTCTCTTTACGTCGTTTAGGATACGCTTTTCGATCTACGATGATAGATTTTAGGTCCTTTATTTAGCCTTTTCCCTTATCTTTTGGTCGTTCAGAATACATTTTCCGATCTATAATATCACGAAACGAAATATTAATCGATTATAGTGTCTTTGAGTATTCGTGATTGAAGTCGTGAATTATTTTCAATTACTTTTTTTTATATAATTTACTTACACAAGCTTAAAATGTAAAAATATTTAAAAGCAATTACTAACAATCTCACCATCCCTTCCATTTATTTTATCATCCTTATTTATTTGATTAGAAAAAACAATGGAGCATTTTTTTTCTCTTACTCCAAAAGAATGTAAAATAAAAAATGAAATATATACATTTAAAAATTATATTACATTATCATATTTCTACAACTAAAAATAATGTTAATTACCGACCGGCTCAAGTGAGAGATTCTTTACAATAAAGATAAAATTTAAATTTTATAGATTCTATAATTTTGGTATAGGTGTCACTAATTGACTTTTGAATTCGTTTATCATACATATTAAATAAATTATTCGATAAAAATATATAATTTAAACTAAAATTACTGAATAAATCGAACAATTAAGTAATTTTCTAGCCCCACACCAAAAGATAGTGGATGGAATACAGTTGCATTGTCTAAAATAGAATCTTGTTCCCAATAGCAATATGAAGTTTGAGGACTACAATTTCACAATGAGATTCTCACTCATGTTGTGGGAATATCAATTCCCTTCCTAAAACAGATGAGTAGAAAAAAAAAAGTTACCAACGAACGAACGTTCGATGTTTAGATCAAATCAATAAACGATAAGTCAGGTAATAAGTTGACAAGTTGTTTCCAAGGCAATCTTGAAGAGCTGCAACCATCCCGTAAGTAGGAACTGAGGAAAGTAATGTACAGGCAGATGTTACTCCTTACCTTGACTGGCAGAGAGGTTGTTTCCGACAGACAAAAGAGAAAAAGGGAAAAACTATTCCCATTGACACTTTTTCATCAAGAACCAAAGTGAAGAATATGGCTCTTTGTGATGATGTGTTGATGAAAGATTGGCCACTTTTTTAAGCCTTTATGAGCAAGCATCCAGATCCATTCAGCAGAAAGGGGTTTTGTTGTTGTGTGAATAATAAAAAGAGAAAGAACCAAGGGAAGGAAGGCATAAAGGGTACACCCCCACTATCATCTTCAAGATTCCATGATAGTCAAATTCTTGATCACTACTAATATATCTGCAATCTATAATGATTTCTGCAGATAAGGGGGCATCTAGACATACTTTTAACTAGCATCAACATCAGATGCTAGTTGAAGATGATAAGTTTCTTAAAGCGTATTTCGTAACAGACATCAACTTTTCTATCAGGTTGGGTGGATGAATGTAAATTAAGAAAAACATGGCACAAAAACGAAGGCGCTAAGCTACTTTCACCAACTTTAGCATTTAAAAACTTTCATAATGCAAGATTCAACTTTATTTACAGTGAGCGGGGTGAAGCTTAGACCGAGTTTTTTTTTAAAAAAAAAGAGCCAAATAGGACTTGGATCAAAAGAATGAAAAGAAAAAAATGATCCCTATGTAGCCAAAACTGAGCAAACAAATCATGCTGGTGTTGCTGACTTGCCTTCTCCAATATGAGGAAGTCTTAAATTGAACATACCAGCAAGTCCCTTTCCCCTAGCTAGCTGTTCCAGCTCTTGAATTTTGCTTCGAAGGCTCATTATCTCCTTTTCCAGTGCTTCATCTCGTAGTCTCAATTTCTGAAAAACACCCGTTGAACTAAGATATAACTTTTGAACACATATCTAGGAATAAAGGTTTGCAGATTCTTATATGAAATATAGGACTTTCTAAATTTCCACTTAGGTGGAATGTAACATGAACATAGTTCACGAGATCATCAGATATAAAAAGCATAAGCAGCAAAGGAAGAAAAACTTTTTGAATTAGGAACCCCATGCTGATATCTAGAACCAGCAGTAAAAAAATAAAATAGCATGTACTACTCTAATAGATGGTGTATCTATCTGAGATTGACTTTGAAAATTTGACATTACTAGTGGTAAGTGGTGCAAAAATACCCTGCCACTTAGACTTGGAAGACAAATCAACAGACTAATGCATGTTGTCATCCAAGGCAATCAGATTTAGATAGAATATAAAAGGAAAAACTTCAAAACGAGATGATTAAGTACATATCTAAGAGAAATATCAAGAGGACGATTTTAGAACTTTCAGATGAAGTGAAACAGTCAAGCTTGGATAATAGATAAAGCACACTTAAGAGTTCGCTTAGAAGAATATGATAGGACTACCTCCGTTTCTTGCCTACGAAGTTCCTCCTTCTTAGCCTCTGCCCGAGAATTCCTTTGCACCTCAAATACAATAATAGCACCTGCGACCTATTCAGCACATTGTAAAAGTTGCACAAACATTACTTAGAAGATGCACAGGCAGCAGATGGCAACGGCAGGTCATGTTTCAAGGGTTAAAGTTGACCACAAGTCTCAAGATATTCAAGACATAGACATTGATGTGTGTATGTGTAGATGCCACTGAACATAAATAGATACAAGAAAAGAAGTCCTAATGGCTTGTCATTATACCGAAAGTGACGTACACAAAGTGCGTCAAGGCATAAGATAATCTGTACGTTCCAGTGACCCAGCATTAGTATAACGAAATGCATCATGCATCATGCAGCATGCATCGACATTAAGTTAAACATAATTACTCTATCACACTGTTAATGAACAGCTAAAACAGCCATAGATTTTCAATATGGCAGCTTCCGCCAGCTCTGCTGGACTAATAAATTTTCCATTGCATTCTCCCCTTCCATTGACATATTAGCTCCAAAGCATTTAGAAACTGCTTGACCATCCAATTAAGAAATTGTGAGACAATACAATATCCAATTTAGTAGCAGCAAGCACTGAAGGCATCATGGCACACACTAAACTCCTGCTATGTGCAAGGCCCAAAAAGGGCAGAGTCAAAGGGGTCTATTATATGCATTCTTACTTCGCATGTTTGCACCAACTCTTACTATGCCAGCAAGTACAAGCCAAAATTTGTCAAGACTTGGAGCTTTTTCTTTTCAAGAACTTAGTTCAATCATCGAACAAATATTTTTGGGCAAGCAAGTAAATGAATGGAATAATTTGTTGAACTGTTAATATTTCAAAAACACCCAAAACCAACCCTAAAAACTTCCCGCCTTCTCTTATCTTCCTCCTCTGACACGTATTTGGCTACTACACTATCAGATTTTAATGAAGTTTCAAATGTTTATTGCATATGCTAGCTTGGAATTAAAGGAGTTCTCTGTCAAAAGCCCTTTCAATAGCTTTATCAATAAGAAAATTATGTTGCAAGAAAGCAATGTAGAGATTCTAAACATTGGCACATGCATGAAATAGCATAGACAACTCTGGCCTTCAAAACTGTACTGCCAATTTGCCATGACAGGCAGCTGAGACTTTATTCTCACTGAAGCAAATCACCCAAAGCAATATTTCTTAAATTATCAAAGATCAGATTTTGTGCACATGCACAAAGTTTTGCTATGTATATTGAGATACGAGAATTTCCTAAACAAGGTGGTACTTCTCTTGTGGCTCTTTGTGCCTTCTGTTCTACTAGCAGCCGCTTTTTGGAAGAATGAATTTTAAGGGAGTTGTGCACAGCAAGATTTAGAAGTCATATTGGTCTAGGCAACGCAAACACATCAATGGAAGATGAGAGTTATAAGCCTTTGTATTTTCAACATAGCTTTTCTACTCTTACATTTTCTTTCATACGTTTCTTGAAAATAATTTTCTTGAGCTGAGGGTCGATTGGAAACAACCTCTTTACCCCAAAAATGGAGGGAGTAACTTATTTGAGTGAGAGAACATAACATGTTCCTTTTTTCTTTTTGTGGTAACTAGGGAGAAAGTATAAAGTTTTACATGTGTAAAATTTGTATCATTCGACTGCTTAGCATAGCTTGTCTGCGCTTTCACAAAAATTAACATATGTTATAGGTAAGAATCAGGGTAGCTAACTAGCAGACATTATTGCGAAATCAAGTACGAGAACAAACAATACCGCGAAAACAAAAAGTTCTCCCAGAAGATCAACAGCTGCTTGAACTGCCTTCTCTTCATTCAAAGGTCGTATTCCAACATCAGTTGCATGGCTATATATCCGTCTTTGCATGGTTGTTGTAATTCGGTGGTTCGCCTGGATTGAGCAATGTATGTGATGAAAGATGATCTATATATGCAGAAACTCTAAACAAGTCAACGTAAAAACAGAAATGGAGCATAACGTTGAAAGAATGAAGTCTACTAGAGTATTCAGTATTCACATCTGAAATGAAATATGTGGAATGTATTGAAACATATCTAGGAACCATCGGAGAGGGATGCAAGTGTGCTACATCTATAACCACATGAAGCATAGAGGAACAGAGAACACGTAAAATGGACTGCTTGCAAGAAGAACTGCATAGACAACAAATTTTAGATAAACTCATGAACTGTAATACAAACTAGTATTAACCAAAAAAGTGAGGTGCATGCAACAAAATCTCCAAGACATAAAATCCCTTAATGGAGATACCACAAGCATCAATGAACACAATATTTTTCAAAAAATGACCATCATGCTTGTGATGTCTAACCATTGCATTTGCTAGTCACTGTAGTTTGTCATCAATATGTCAGTATATTCCTGTCAGTGTCTAGATCACATTTTCTTTGTACATTTCCTTGTATGAACAAAGTAGTAGGAGTCAATTACCAATATGTTATACACAACAGGTAGTCTTTCTAACAGAGCATTAAGATTTGCAGTCTTTCAGAGACGAATAATTCTATATGTCTATACTACTAGAATACTTGAGAAGAGACTTGCCAACATTTGAAAGACGGAACGTGATACATTTCTGTTCATACTAATTTAAGACCAATACTCAATGTATGGCTCCAGCGGAAAGCAGCCACCCACATTTTAGAATTGGATACACTCTTTAAACTAGCACATCGTCTACTTATCATACTATCAAATACAAAAACAGCAGAATTTATACCGTCTTCAGGAAAAAAAAAAACTTTACATGATGCAACTAGACTCATAGCTAAACAGAGAGATGGTAATGACAGGGAACAATTTTTCCTCTTAGTTGACCTTCTTAGATGATCCAACCTTCTGGAAAAGTTAAATGTGGATCAGAACCAACAAAAGATGGTAAAGTTCCACAACAATTCTGCTACAAATAATTGAATATCAAGTTGGAAAAAAACTAGAATCTATAAATTCTCACCATTTAAACAGCAAAATTCCACAATTCTTTATTTTTGATCGGTATTTTCATTCAATAACTTGACAAAATCAACCGTATACAAAAAATTCCACAATTCTTCTAAAACCAACAATCTCTTATCATACTTGTTGTTCCCTTTGCTTTATAATCACTCTCCTATTATTTATTTTTCTATTTTAATCATCATATTGTTTTCTTTTGCTTCGTTTATGGCATTGTTTTGTTATTGACTAATTGCTATTGTTATGTTCTTCTTTTTTTTTCATTTGTTGCTTAAAATTACTTTATTTGAATTGAGGGTCTTTCAGAAACAACTCTCTACCTTCGCAAAATAAGGGTATAGTTTGAGCACACACCACTCTCTCCAAAACTCACTTGTAAGATTACACTGGATATGTTGTTGTTGTATTCCAGAAAAGAATCATATGACAGAATAAATTCAGATCAATACACAAACATCAACCAACTCATTCTATTTGAACATTGACCCAAGATCGACCAAAGAATGAGACTAATCCTAAAATGATTCATAGAATCAACCCAATTAGTTTAAAGTTTACATGTATTTGATGGATTCAATCACCAACACAACACCAATACACCAGTTTAGCCCCACACAATGAGGTCTGGGAAGATAAAATGTAGACTGACATCACCCATACCTCATAGGTAGAGAGAAATTTCTGATAGACTCTCAGCTCAATCCAGCCACCGACCCAACAACAACATACCGGTGTAGCCCCACAGAATGGGTTCTAGAAAAGATAGAATCAAGCAAGACCTTACCCCTAGCTCACAGGTAGAGATACCATTTCTAACAGACCCTCGATTCAATCCAGTCACCTACCCAATAACAACAACATACCCAGTGTAGTCCCAAACAAAGGGGTCTGGAAAAGATAGAATCTAGGCAGAACTTACCCTACCTCACAGGTAGAGAGGTCATTTCTAATAGACCCTCGGCTCAATCCATTCACCAACCAACAATATACCCAGTGTAGTCCCACATATTGGAGTCTAGAAAAGATAAATATATGCAAACTTTACCTCTATCTCGAGTGAAAGTTACTGATAACCCTCAGCTCAATCCAATCACCAACCTAACAACAATATACCGTGGAGTCTAGAAAAGATAAATATATGCAGAATTTAATCTCTTGTGATAAAGAGTTTGTATCTAATAAACTCTCAGCTCAATCCAATCACCAATCCAACAACAATATACTAAGTGTAGTCCTACGTAGGCAGAGTCTGAGAAATAAAATGTACGCGTAGCTTACCCCTAGCTCAATAGATTGTTTCCAATAGATCCACAACTCAACCCAACAACAAAAGCTAGTGTGGTCCCACACAGTGGGGGTCTAAAGAAAGAGAAACGAATGCCGACTTTACCCCTACCTCTCAAGAGGTAAAAAAGATTATTTTCCATAGACCCTCGGCTCAATCCAGTCGCCGACCCAACAACAACTCGTAATCGCACGTAATAGGTGTGAGAAAGATAAAATATATTCATAATTTACCCCTATCTCAATATATTATTTTCGATAAAAGCTCAAGTCAATCCAATCACCAACTCAACCAAAAAAAAAAAAAACATGAATCACAAACTAATATTATTACTACTGTTACATAATACTATTACTTAAAAGGGTTTGTCAAGGAGATTACCTGCGCAATGCTGATGATGAAATTACGGAATTTGGGATGCAACCCAGCTTCTTTCTTAAGCCTAACAGCAATGGGTTTACTCAAAGTTCTCAAAGCAAGTGTCCCTAACTTCAATAATAGAAGGACCATCACTTGGAATTTGTTAACTCTACCTTAATTTTAACACTAAAAAATATAAAATTCTTTGATCTGAATTTTATATTTATATATATTATATAGTATTATTCTTCCTTCATCCCCGGAATTTGACTAGTCCGGTGGCTGATACATTTTCTTGAAGAATAAGCTAAATGCTGCGTGTACAACAGGCTAAAGCTGGAAATTCGAAAAAAAATAAATTAGTGATTCAACTAGGAAATATTATAAATAGAGGTTTCGATCCGTTAGTTGTCTTTGTTAGGTATCGTTTTATTTTCAGATGTGAAAATTTTATAATTTTAATTTTGATGAATTTCGATATGAACATTAGACAGTATATGAAAAATCAAAATAAAAATAGGTTTTTGGTTGTGTTTTGCTGTCAATTAATAATAAAAAATAGTTTTTGTTTTCGAAAGCAAAAAATAAAAGTTATTTTTTTTGAGTAATTAGGAGTGAAGATTGTTTTTTTATTTGGAAAAAAAAAAGTGAAAACATATTACTTTTATTTAAAATGTTGTCATTTGGTATAAATATATTAAAGTCTATATTTGTTGTGTGGTGTGGTTTTTCCCCTTTTAAGTAACGGGGGAAATTGCGTAAATGGTAATTTCAAGAATTGATATTTAAGATATAATCGAAATTTATGCATCAACAAAAATTTAGCTATTTCGAAATTAAGCTCAAGGTTCGAAATATCGAGTCTAAAGTTGAAAATTGATCAAATTTATGCTTTATAAAAAGCTTGAATTTTAGACTTTCAATTCTCATTTTAAATTTAGCTTAATTAATTATATCCAACTTTAGACTTTTGAACTGACATTTAAAAAGAAAATATCAAAAAAATTAAAGGTATAACACCAAAATCAATTAATAAATATGTAGGTTATTACAAACATAGATTGTGATACACTAATCGACGGGATTTACCCTTAACCAAAAAATTTGGATTCGTGATCTGAATAGTTGTCACCACTCACATGGAAGTCATATTTTTTATTTGGTCAACACTTAGTTGTTTATGAGTTTCCCAAGGTCAACTCAAATTTTTCCTTTTTTTTTTTCCCAAATCAACTTAAACTTTTATGTGTTGTGCAAGTATATATATGAAGTTAGTTATTAACTAGTTTCATATGAATGTAATAAAACAAAAATATGAAGAATTTTTTGTTTATGATTTGCTTGTTAATTGCAATTGCTAATTTGCCTTCAATTCTTGGGCTTAATTTAAGCCCAAAAGGAGTTGAAAAATGGTTCAAGAATTTATCACATGCAAAGGAAAAAATGACCAAATTTCACTTTTATTTCCATGACATTGTGAGTGGAAAGAATCCATCAGCAATTCAGATAGCACAAGCCAATATTACCTCTTTATCTCCCACATCTTTTGGGTTAGTGAGAATGATGGACAACCCAATGACTATTGGACCAAATATCAATTCCGAGGTAAATAATTGAAGTCTGTAATCATTTTATTTAGAATATTAAAGTGCTTACCTTTTGGCACATAAGTATTTTTCATCTCAAATATATATATATAATCCTTCGATTCATGATTTTCTATCATAAAAAAACTTGATTAAACTATGAGGATATGTCTGAATCTTTTCAAATGTGTAGACATACTTTAAATTATCGTAAGAGGGTAAATAAACAAAATTGATTGTTTAGTGGTAAATTTTGAATCTTTTTTTTTTTTTTTATCTATGTGGCGTCATCGTGATAAATGTCATAGTCAAGTTAGACAATCGTGAAAGGGAGGGCCACATAAGGGTAAATTTGAACGTTTTTCCTTTAACAGTGAAACATGTTTACACAGTGGTGGATCCTAAATTTTCAATAAGGATGTTCAAAATTTGAAGGAGTAACATATGAACTAGTTGAATGGAATTCGACATCTATTATATACATCTAAATAATAATTTTAACCATGCATGTATAGTAATATTTTCCACTGAAAGGGGAATGTTGGCTCTGCCCCTGTGTTCACATGTGGATTGATTCATTTTGATTGCCAAGCATATGAACATTCTTTTATATGTATAGAGAGAGAGAATGGATGACAGTGAGATCTGAACCAGATTATTGTCGTTTATGACTATATATCTTATTAATATTTTTAGATTTATTCAATTAAATTTTTATCAGGTAATTGGTCGAGTTCAAGGAATGTATGGCTTCACCTCATTTGAAGATAGAGAACTACTTATGACTTTTAACTTTGTGTTCACCCAAGGTAAGTACAATGGTAGCACACTCAGTATCCTCGGACACAACCGAGTGTCCCGCGAGTACCGTGAGTTGCCGGTGGTTGGTGGCTCCGGTGTTTTCCGGCTAGCACGAGGTACTGTCACGGCGAGAACTTATTGGTACAATGCCACTACTCGTGATCTAATAGTTGAATGTCATGTTACAATTTTACACTATTGAACTTCTTAATTTCATCCCTATTTGTTTGTATTTGTAATTTTTCATGTATTGTCAACTTTATTGTAACAAATCAAATAAATTATAATGTTTTTCTTATGTCCTATATGGGTCGGTTGGAGCTTTAAGAGTCTTTTTTATATGATTCTGGACAATTTTTCGATAACTTACTACTTGGTAACCTGCTTAAAGCAATTTGTCGAAACAATATATGTTTTTCTAAAATTTTATAAAACTAGTGTAAATGATATTGGTGTTCCAGTCATCCAAAAAATAGAGCATATATGTGAACTTATTCGTTGGTACGATATTTAATAAATGTCAGATCTCTGGATAAGATTATGACTTGTGGCACAATCTTTTCCAATGTTCGGACTCGCGTCCTTTGGGTAAGGATTGTTACACTTGACCAACGAAGCAGTGTCCCGTTACACACCTTGGACCTTTATAAATCTATCGCTAAGTCAGCTCCAATCAATTGAACTTTATATATAGGTATATTAGATGTGTCCGCTCCAAATATACAATCACATTTGTGACATACTATATCTTTATTTGCAGGATTGGATTCTTAAGAAACATTAACGTTTTAGTAGTAAAACGTGACTCAAAATAATATAAACATTACTCACAATAACATTTCTCAACTTAACGCCGTCAGAACATAACTCTTAAATTTTTTGAAAATAAAATAGATTCCCTACAACGTTACTGTAGAATACGTTTATATACTTTTTGAAAATGTATTATTTTCATAAATTGTTTTAAATGATGATTTAGTTCGATAAAAAAAAATTCAAAGTAATCAGTATATCAATAGATTATAGATGTGCAATATGATTTAATAAAAGTGATAAAAAAAAATACCTTAAAGATCTATTCAAACGGATTGAATCAAATATCTCATGTATTTTGTGGGTGGAAATGTTGTGAAGCCATTAATGGCCAAATCAGACATCAATTGATGAATTGAGATGAGAAAATCCAGTTGGGTTAACGATTTTAATTACTTATGTGTAGTAGGTAATTGGTGAATGATAATAATGATTAACGATAGTGGTATATATACGTAGTTAGTGGTGATAATTGTTAATTGTGATGGATGATAGTGATAGCTAATGATGGTGATAACTGATAATAATTGTGAATTTGTGATCGATGGTGAGCTTATCGATAGTGATTGTGAATGTTTGATAATTGTGACTAATGATAATGATTGTAAATGATGACTACGACAAGTAATAACGAAGTTATATTGATTATATCGAATATCATATGAGTATATAATCAAATAACGATTTCACTCAAAAAAGAAATTGAAATTTGTGCATGAAATTTAACATTAAAGAAATACGAAAAAATAATTTTTCTATCTCAAACATTATTTTTAATAAAGAACTTTTAATAAGAAAAAATAAATTTATGACCAAAATGATCCTTCCACGTCATCGATCCATGATTCCCTTCTTAAATCAATCTGAACCGTTGGATCAAATAACAAAAACAACGAAGCACAATAATTACCACGTCACCGATCCGCAACTCACAGCTCTATCAAATCAATTAGAACCGTTGATTTCACAATGAAACCCTTTAAAAACCAACGCTCAGGATCTCCTCATGATTCTTCCACGTCATCGATCCATGTCCTCTCTCCCGCTTAATTTTTCAAAATTTTGCTCTATAAATACTCTTCCATTTTCCCCAAATTATTCAAATCAAAATCTCATATCATAAACCCTAAATCAGTTGAAACTTGAGATTAATCGATGGCTCGTACAAAGCAAACTGCCCGTAAATCAACTGGAGGCAAAGCTCCAAGGAAGCAACTGGCGACCAAAGCTGCTAGGAAATCTGCTCCGGCAACCGGAGGAGTGAAGAAGCCACACAGATTCAGACCAGGTACCGTGGCACTGAGAGAGATCCGGAAGTATCAGAAATCGACTGAGCTTCTGATCAGGAAGCTTCCGTTCCAGCGGTTGGTTCGTGAGATTGCTCAGGATTTTAAGACTGATCTCCGTTTCCAGAGCTCTGCTGTTGCTGCGCTACAGGAAGCAGCTGAAGCGTATCTCGTTGGGTTGTTTGAGGATACTAACCTTTGTGCAATTCATGCTAAGAGGGTTACCATTATGCCAAAAGATATTCAGCTTGCCAGGAGAATTAGGGGCGAAAGGGCTTAAAATGTAGTAGTGATTTGAGTATATAGTGGTGGTGTTTTTCTGTGTTTTGAACCTTTTATGTTTTGATTTGGAATTTTCTCAATTCTGAATATGTTTCAAGTCTATTCTAATGAAATATCACTCATTGTGTTCAGTTGACTATCTCTCTGTCTTAATTTATATATGTTTCATGATTTTTGTTTTTTTGAATAATGAAAAATGCTAAGGAAATTGTTAGATGTTAGTAATATGAATATGCTGATGTTTCAAAGATTTCTTATTGTCATGATGCTTTGTGAAAATTTCATGGATGACTCATAGGTAGCATGGGTGTGTTCTAGTAATATTTTGCTTCACTAGAGTCAAAAGCTCAGCATTTATCATCTAATATTAGTTGAACCTGTTTCAACCTATTTATGTCCATCTGCTTCAAAGCTAATTCCAGTGTTAAACATGATTGTGTGCTATTCAAGTAATGGAAAATGACCATTTTTAACACCATGTTGAAGCCTGTGTGTACAGTGTGAAGCATTAGAATGTTTTGGTATATCTTTTTCTTGCTTGTACAATGTCTGCTGTTGAATTATTTGTACGCTGTTTACCACAGTGTGTCATTGTAGTTTGTTTTTCCTTTCTTTGCTTTGTGGAACTTTCTATTTTATTTGGTTTGTTATGCTTACCCTTGAGCCGAATGTCTATCAAAAAACAACTGCTTTACCTTCCAAGTTATGGGCAGATCTGTGTATACTTCAGTACTTTAGCCTTCCTAGACCTAACTTGTGGTATTACACAGGATATGTTGTTCTAGTGGTGTAAGATGTTAACTAGAAGATGAAAATTATGGTAAATGGCCAATCTTTACCCTTGTGGATGTGAATTTAGAAAATTATCTTTGAGTTCAAGTTTAGTACTGATCTCCTTTTTTAGTGGAACTGATACATTTAAAGATCCTCAAATTTTTGAGATAACTTCCATGGAGAAATTCCTAATTTAAGTGGATGTGAAATCTCCTAAATTGACAAACACAAACCTGTCAAATGTAACAACTTTAGTCTAGAACCATCCATTTTCACAGGTTTGTTTCTCAAGAACCCCTAGTTTCCCTTATTTTCCTCCCTTTTTAATTTGTGGTTTTGGATACCATTGACTCACAATTAGTTTTTCCATCTTGCTAGTTTTCATCATTCATTGCGTTGCAATATTTGCGCAAAAAATCATTATGGTTTAAAGAATTTTCATTTTTCCTGCATCTCTTGTGAGATTCATCTTGATTTTTTCTATTCTTGGTCCCATCAGCTCATGCAAGCAGTATTTTAGAGTCTTATCATTCATCGGATAAATAATATGGCAGGAATCGTGTACCTGAAAACCAATAGATTTGAGGTTAAATTAGAAGGTATAACCTTTAAGGCAAAAGAGTTTGAATCTTTATTCACAGCTGATATTCTATTCCCAGACGGTAAGACTTGGGCACAACCACCTATTGTTGGCATTGATGTCATGCGCCACCCTCGTGATCCTAAGATAATCTTGGTTCTTTTGTGCTTTGGAGTAGGTTGTCTGATCCTCAGATTTCATTCTGGGGAACAATTACCTAATCCGTTCCTCAAATTTCTTACAGACAAGAGGATTCATTTCGTTGGTTTTGCTATCCCAGAAAAGAAAGATATGTTCCCATTTAAAGAATTAGGCTTGACTAAAGATAAAGTTGATGTAGGCTACCTGGCTGCCAAGTTTTTCAATGACTCAAAGTACAAGAGATATGAGCTAGGAGATTTGGCGCGCAAAGTTCTTGGGATCAAGAAAATGATTGGCCTTACACAGGCTTCGTCTTTCGAGAGACATGAGCAGATCAAATGTGCAATCTGTCAGCTTTTCATATCCACCGTGATTGCCATAACATTCTTCACCACAAAGGACAAGAAAAAATTAGCAGAAGCTCCAAAGAAGTCCTCATTTCTAAAGAATCTGTCTCTCCCTTTAGAAGGATGGTTCAAATTGCCTAAAGCCAAAAAGGGAGACAAGTTTCAATCTGTTCAAACAACGGATACATATGATCTTGTTCGGACAACAAATGACAAAGATCTTTTTCTCACCAACATAGTTCATGCTGCACCTGAACATGAAGACGCTGCTGTTAGTTACGACTTAATTCATGCCAAAGTTACAGAGGATACCTTCTGTGATGATTATGCAAGTGTATGGGCTGGTATAGAACGTGCCAATGGTGATCATCATGTCCCAGTAAAATGTAGTAAGGTTAACTTAGAAGATGTTTCTCCTCGCGTTAGAGGTGGTGAAGAGGATTACGATGATGACTTTGTCCGAGCCAAAGTTACTGAGGAACAATTAGGCGATGGTTCTACTCATGACAAATCTAAAGAGCCTAGTACAGATGATGACACAAATCATATATCTGTCGAAGCTAATGAGGTTACTCCAAATGATGATTCGAACAAAGAAGGCGTCTGTCTACTAAAAAAGCATTTGAAAGGGATTCTGAAATGTCCATCTTCTAATCTTGATTCTTGGAATGCTGCTTCATCTAATCCTGATTCCCCTGTGTCAATGGACAAGGACGAACAAAACGTTAGAGGCTCACTAAGACGAGCCAATTCGAAGGGGTTTAACGTTAAATTTAAATAAAAGTATCTTATTACTAACATGTATTAGTCTACCTAGCTGAGAAATCCATACATCACTGTATCGATGTTATGATTTTTCTCTATATCTAACTGCCAGAAAACTGTACATTTTTTTTTGGTAACTATATTAGTAATCAGATTCATTGATTCAAAAGTTAAACCCAGAAAATGTCTTACTCTTTTAACTATTTTGTTAGTCTGACTTATTTAGGATCGAGGTGTCGCAAAGTCTTAAAAGTTTTCAAGATTATGTGCATTGAGTCACTATATAACAACATATCCGATGAAACACACAAGTAAGAGTTGGGTAGATAGATTGTTAACAAACCTTACTCGTACCTCCATGTGGAGGTGGATAGACTGTTTTCGAAGGATCCTTAGCTCGAGTGTAGAAAATTGAATTAGTAATTAAAATGAAAAATGATAGTGTAAAAAACAAGACAGCTAATTGTAAAACAATATAGAGCATTCAGAAAAGGAACAATAATATCAACAGATTGCTTAAACACAACAAACTAGAAAAATAATGAGTCACTACTCACTATGTTAGGCTATAGATATTGTTAAGTGAAACTAATTGCTTTGATCTTTTTGTTGACTCTCATCTTGTCGTAATCCTAAGAGAAATTGCATAATAACCCCCATCAAACTTAGACCATTTTTTAAAGAAGTTTGCGGAAGTCCTAGTACCCCACGAAACCATTTAAAAATTCAGAATAAATACATCATTTTGATCCATTTTCACGGCAATTGTGTTTTCACATTAGAATAGCGCGTGAAAGGGTAAAATTGCAGCTCCAAAGCAATGGAAAACTGACACATGGCATTGTTAAATCAAAGTGAAAAGAGACCACATTTCTTCTTCTCCAAACCACCGTTAATGGCTGTTGAGAGCTTTTCTCAACAACAAAAGTTGGTTCTTTACTACTCGAAGCGAATTTCTTTATTATATACTCTATCATCAAGTTCTAGCTATCTATCTCAAGGTCTTTTATTAGAAAATTCTAAAACTTGGTCAATTTAGCACCTAATTTACCTTTCAACAAAGAAATTTGAACCCGTTTCTGTTCATATAGTTTCCCGAGAACAAAAGTATCAAACAATCTACTCGTACAAATTCAAAAAAAAATGTGAAATTCACTTATAGAACTCAAAGCTAGTCTTGATTTCGGAATACCTACTGAGCTAAAAAAACTTACATAAATATACATTTACAAGAAAATTTTTAAAAAAATCTTTGAAGTTAGAAGTAAATCGAAAGAATTGGAAAAGATGAACATGAATTTTTCTAAAATGATTTATGGGTTAAAATGTTAGTGGTTAAGGGTTTTACCCGATCCACTAAATCCATAATGTAAGCAAGCTCAAAATTAAAGGGGAAAATGATTTTAACAAAAAATTTTGTAAAACAAATTGAAAAATCAATTCAAATATAAGAGAAGTTGTACATTAATACAGAGATAATCCGGCCAGAATTTGAAGGGTTGGGCTTAAGATAATTAGAATTAGGTTCAATTTCAACTCGTTCAAGCTTAACCCATTTGAAGAGATTTCTTAATTGAGCCCAATTCAATCTCAATTTCAACTCGTTTTAAAACTTTTTATTAAGATTTGAACCTATATTGAAAGTATGAATTATTATACATTTAACATCTTTTACGATTTATCTATCCATTTTTTTACTTTTTAACAAAAAATCATTGAGCGGAAATTCAATTTGTGAATATAAAAGTTAAATATCAATATGTTAAATTATTGAGATTAATCGGGTCAAATTGGGCTACAAATGACCCAACCCAATTTTTTGCCCACCTGAGCCCAATCCATTGAGCTCAAAGTAAACTTGGGTGGGTTATGACCCAATCCAATTTCTATTCAACTCATTGTAATATTTTAATTTCAACCCAACCCGCCCATTTAACACCGATAATTGAGGCTAAAAAATATTCTTCATGGGAAAAGAAATTCTGATCTGAAAATCAACCTCGATAATTGATCTAGGCCATGACCCCGACACCAAAACTATGACAAGACCCTAATAACCATTCCAAAATTTGACCCTGAGATTTGACACAGGACCTAACCCGATAAATATTTTTTCAAAAATAATTTTTTCTGAATGAGGAGTGTCGGGTACGGGGTATGGATAAGTTTTTTAAAAAAAATGAAAGAATGATGTGAAGTTTTTGGAAAAATATTCTCCTCAATTTTGAAAGGAAAATTGCTTTTCTTAAATTTGAAAAAAATAAATTGATTCAAAAAATATTTTTCAAACATTTTAAACTAACTAAACATAAATTAAAAAAATTAAATAAACAACAACATTTTTAAAAAAATATTTTCTTCCACACCAAATCCACCTTAAATGGACCATATTATCTGAATTGAGACTTTAATGAGGATTAAATGTGGTTAGCCTATGATTAAAATGTCCAACTTTTAACTTACAAAAGATTCCCAATTAATTTTTCCAAGCCAAGTGGTCCAAAATTTGTACACTACTTTAATTATTTTCTATATTAGTTGTTGCATGTTATTTCCCTTTTTTTTTTAAAAAAAATACTTTTAAAAAGAAAGATATATATTCTTGAAATAATAGTTATTCTTTTATCTACCAAACATTACAAATAAATAAAAAACCTACTTATTTTTCTATAAATACATTTGCATGAATTATTTTCTAACTATATACGCCTTTAGATTAATATTTCTTACAATATATCAAACACACGAAAAATAAATAAGAAATTTCCTTCTTTTTCCAACAAGTTTACAAAGTTATCATTTTTGGATCTTGTCAATTTATTTATTCCTTAATGGAAGCTTCATAAGTTTTGATTCAACTTTCTTATAAAGTTCACTTGATATGTTTATTTTATTGATGTAAATTTAGGAGTGTTTATGGTTCGATTTGAATCGATTATTAATTAAAAATAAAAGGGTCTCGATCGTTCTTCTACTTGTACTGAACTGTAAAACTAGATCCTTCTACTTATAATTTTATCAAGTGAACACTTAAACTCAATAAAACACAGTATTTTAAATATCTCTAATCTTATATGCAATAAAATTGCAGAGTTGGAAGATTAAGAGCATGAATGGATACTTTTCACTGAAATTACACATTTAATTACAAAAAAAATATAAGAAAAAGGAAAAACAAAAGTATGTCCTTTATCTTCTCTTATTCTGTGAAGAAAAAAAATTAGGTCACAGTTTATTTTGCCTTTATTTAAAATCAAATCCAAATTATATCTAAATCTGTTTTTAAAATTTTAAAATCAAATCAAATAAAATAAAATAAATAGTTGGTTTGATTATCGTCGATTTGATTAAATTTTTTTGGGTGTTTTTATTTGAAAGTAATAAGTTTGTTGAGGAAATACGCATCTCGATATACACAAATGCTTAGTACATGATTAATTCACAAATAAGCTATTACATGAACAAAGTGATTCATCTATTATACTAAGTTTCAGAAGCTAAAAAAACCCATTGTCAATAGTATAAAGCGATTCAATATTATGAAATCTCAACATCTTACCAATAGACTTTTCAACAAAATTTTTAAAAAAACAACCAATATTTCATAGTCAAAACTAATCAATTATCATCTTCTTTAATTTGAGCTTTAAATTACTCAATGTTGCGTTAGAAGATTTTTATAAAAAAAACAGAGAAAGTAGCAATGACTATTGAGGGATTTAGACTTTTAATAGTTGTTTTATAAGTGTTGGACTTCAGAAAATAGTAAAATTAAAGATGTGCGTTGATTAAAATTTATCAAAATATTTATATCTTATTTGTGAATAATTATAAAATTTTTATATACTAAGTTCGATTTGGTTATTTTTGCAATTAATTTTTGGTAAAATCAAAACCAAATCAAATAATATCGATTTTTTAAAATTAAAACCAAACCAAATCAAATATCGAGTTTTTTAATCGGTTTGATTTGAATTGCAATTCAGTTTAGTTCTATAATGATAACCATGAACTACCCTTGATATAATTATCAAATTAAAAGTTGTGGTGAAGCGATGAATTTGTCATTTATCTATTTTTAGAATTAAAAAAATTGCAATAGAAAATCTTTTTCTTTTAAGGGGCTTATCCCACCCAAATTATCAAAACATGTTTAAATTAGTAATTTATTTTTCTAGGGGTCGATTATTTGTCAAAATCTAAATCAAATCGACTTAATCACTTTTTAAGTTAATCAATTATATTGTATATTTACCAGTTTTTTTTTTTATCAATTTCAGTTTAGTTTGATTTGACTATTCAGTTATTAATCATACACAAAATAAAAACAACGATTCATTGAAATGGGAAATAAGTGACAACAATCCAGCCAAAATGAATAAATAGTTAAAAGACATTATTCATTTTGGCCTAGAAGAATGAGGGACAATGATATTTCTAGTCCTATTATTAATTGTCATAAATATTCATATTCATAAAACCAATAAAATAAAGGGAAATTTTCGCATATAGCCACTCAAAAATAGTTTAATTACGATTTATAGCTATAGTTTTCTAACTACGATTTGTAGCTACATGTTAAAGAAAGGAGATTGGCGAGTGAGATTGGAAGAGAGAGGAGAGAGACGAGAGAGAGATTGGGCAATGTATATGTATATCTATCAAAATAATTGTATGTATGTAACTTATTTGTATATGTACTTATATATCTGGCTGGCGAGATTGTGAGTGGGAGTAGAGAGACGAACATGATTGGGAGAGAGAGAAGAGAGGAGAGAGGTGAGCGAGTGAGGGAAATAATTTGTATAATTCACATCTCCTTTGTATAATTCACGTGTCTTTGTATAATTGAGAAATATAAAGTCTGAACTTATACAAATATGATAAAACTCAAAACGACAAATTGATACAACTATAAACATATGAACTTTAAATAGTTTTACAAATTATATTTTATAAATTTCATTACACAAACCATATTATGCAAAATTTGAAAACTACAATTATAAAAACTTTGAAAATTTATACAAAAAAGGCTTGACGGAAATGACATTTTTGTACCAAACTACAAATGAAGGACATTTTTGTTCCTTCTACACAAATTAAGGACATTTTTGAACTAAAATATTGACGGTAAAGACATTTTTGAGCCAAACTATAAACATTTAAAGTCATTTTAACCCTTTCCCAAATAAAAATAAAAATAAGAGAATTTCTATATAATTTATGTTAAAATTTATCTAATATCGAATAGAAAAAATTAACTGTAAATCAACCTATCCGATTGTTATTGTGTGAAAAATTCAAAAAAATACAGGAACCTCAATGTAATAAAATATTTTTTTTAATTTCATAAATAAAATCACCGAATAGCTTAGGTCTATTAATTTGTACACATTTAAATTTTTTTCATCTACTTACTTTGGAATAATTTAAAATATATAAGGTCTGAAGTTCTATACGAGTAAATTCCATAAATAAATGTTTAAGATTCAATCATATTTAATTTTTTTTTGAAGTTGCTAAATGTACGAAAAATTTATTACATTAAATCACTGGACTTGTAAAATTATATATAAACTTAAATGTAATTGTAGTCACTTAAATTTATTAAATATAAATTTTATAAAATTGTTCGGATTATATTAAATTAATGAATATATTAGTCCAAATAAATATTATGGATTAATATAATTAATTTAATTATTTAAATTTAAATAAATATGAATTTAATTAAAGTCCGTTCCATAAAGCTGATATGATATTTCACTTAAATCTGTTTGGCTGAAGGGATTCTTATTTCAATCACAACTCCTCTATTCTAAAACTATAAATAGGGGTCTCATAATTCAGAAAAAGAGAACCAAGAATTCTATACAAGAAGCTGGAGAAAGCTCGTGGATAGCTATAAATTTCTCTACAAGAATTCAAGAATTCAACGATTCAAGAATTCAAGTGTTCAAGTTCAAGAACAAACAACATCAAGACCACCGAATTCAAGATCAAACTCCAAGCCCTTGAATTCAACTAGAAAGTAAATTTGGTTGACAAATGATTGCGAACCCGCATAATCATCCTTTAAGTAAAAAAATAAAAAAAAATGTCGTTTGACGGAATAAATGTTATGCATGTAATGATAGTAATATTCAAAATTTAAACACATACTTGCATAAAACAACATTTAATTCAAATAATGATTAGCCAAACTATAAAATTCTTTTGGTTAGAACCTATATGAATTCCCAGCGGAGTCGCCATTCTGTTACGACCCGATTTCAAAAACTGAAGGTTTTGAAGTCGATTTCGCAACTTTAGCCATTTTTGTTAAAGGTTTTGGAAAAATTTATAATTTGGGAAGTCGCCACTTACTTTTTAGGAAAAAATAAGAAAACCATTTAAAAGGAAATTTTTTGAAAGAAAATATTTTAAATAAAATCAGAGTTTTGTGTAAGGGTTCAACTAATTCTCTAAGGAGGGGTTTAGGCACCGCTAACACGTGGTTGACCGACGGATTTTAAAGTTGGCTAATTTTAAGGAAAAACTTAAGGTCACTTGATAGAATTATTTTATGAAAATAAATAAAGATCAACTAACTTGATAAGTAAGCAAGATGTTTAAGATGTTAAACCGTCAAAAATATCTTTTGACTTGATAATTTATCCGAGTTATTGATTTTAAACCAAGTGGCTAGTTCAAATTCATGAAACATAGATTCAAAGCTAAACTACTAACTATGAAAGAATAAAAATTATTCTCAAGTTAGCCTAAAAGCTTAAGTCGCTTAACTTGAAAGAACTTTGGAAAATCTAAATACTTAAAAATGACGAAACAAAAATTTATAAAGCAAAACTCCAAAAGATTCATCTAGGTTAAAAAAAAATTAACAAAAGTTAACATTCATGATAAGAAAAGAAGAGAGTGAGAACGAAGGGAGTCCATTGGACTCGTTTGGAGAAAGAGTGTTCATGCAAGAGGAGGAAAACAAAAGAGTAAAATAAGAACCTCAACATGAATAATATCAAGTCAAATTAACGATCTAATTATCATCATGCAAAGAATTTAAAACACAGTAAATAATATAAATATGATCGCTTAAAACTAATAAAGAAACTAAACCATAGTGATCCTAACTACATGGTACTGCTAAGAAATTTGAGCAAGTAACAAAATGCTATGGAAATAATTATGAGTGTCATATTCCAACTCAAACAATCAAGCAATAGGCAGAAAGACTGACACAGAGCTTTGCACATTTACAAAGCCATTTTCTAAAACATAACTTATCATAATTTTGAACAAAAATAGGACAAGCTTCAAACCCTTGAATTTAACCAGAATGTAAAGATCAAGATAAAGTTCAAATTCAAGATCAAGATCAAGATAAAATTTAAGTCCAAGATCAAGATCAAGATACAGATCAAGATCAAGATAAATTCCAAGTCCAAGATCAAGATCAACATAGAAATCAAGATCAAGTCTAAGTCCAAGATCAAGATCAAGATAACGGTTGAGATTAAGTCCAAGTCGAAGATCAAGATAGAGATCAAGCTCAAGTTCAAGAACAAGTTTTAAAGCCCTTGAATTCATATTTAAAAAAGCGAATTCAAGAAAAATCATAGAGATTATAACACTAGCACTTAAAATAATAAATCAATTATTACTATAATCTTCCATTTGTAATTATTGTTTTTTTCAACATGAATTTTATTGCCTACAGTGATAACAACAACAAATAAATTCATTTTTCACATGATATTCATTATAAAGCAATTTCACGTTAATATTATAGAAATTGATGGTACGACTTTAAGTGGTTAAGTTAATTGTAATAAATATTGAAACTTAATTATAAATTTGTACAAACAATAATATCCCTGCACCAGTGAATTTTAATGCACTGATAATTATTTAACAAGTTAGGTAAAGTGATATAATATATGGTTGGTTGTCATATAATAAATTGTACCGACTTGGTTTATTTGCAGTAGTTATCTCCTCCACTCACTTAGACCTGTCTAGATGATAGACGTGTATTTTTATACGACGTTTGATAGGTATATAAAAAAATAAGATATTTATAAATAAAATTAATATGATATTTGGTTAACGATTTAAAAATCTACATATATATAATTTAGTAAGTATATAAGTTTTGAGGGAATCTATGTATTCTTATACGTAGAATAATTGGTAGAATATGTATTATACACATATAACTAATACTTGCATAAAACGATACGTAGATTCACTCATAACTAATTAATGCATTAATAATATCTACATAATTTTAACCAGCTACCAGACAACCCCTACTAGGATAGGTTTGGTTATTTCTTCAATCTTTTCGAACAAAACCAAATACTATTGGTTTTAAATATCTAAAATCAACCAAACCAAGTCCAAGCAAAATCAATTTAATATTTTTTTTTAATTTGAATTGTTTTTTATCCAAATCGTAAATGCCTTTTATCTTTAAGTAAACAATGTCACGCGTGATACGATAATGAGTACTCGAAAGGGTTAGTTTGATTTATTCAACGTAGAACGTACAAACATATATAGGACCCTTAATATCGAGGATCCAAAATAAAATGAAAATAATATTTGTACCTAATTTATGTAAAAAATTATCTAATATTGCGTAAAATAAATTGGACAAATTACAGAATCACATTCTTTTAAAGAAAATTATAATTTATCCGTTAAAAGTTTATAATTACAGAAATCTCTCAAAAGGATAAATTAATGGAGGGTCTGGACACGTTAATGGCCAAAAAATAAAGCGCTGATACGTTAAAAAGAGGGTCATATACATGTGCTGATACATTAATAAGAGGGTCGGATACATTAATGGAGTGTCCGGATACATTAATGACCAAAAAATGAAAGCGTTGATAAATTAAAAAGAGGATCAGATACATGCATTGATACATTAAAAAGAGGGTCGGATACATTAATTGATATTTTTTATTTAAAGAAAAATAAGAAATTTTGAAAATGTGTGAAACTTAAGAGAATAATGGTAATAAGTAAACTAAAAGGTAAGATTTTCGTAATTATTCGATGATGTGAAGAATTAAAAAAAGATAAAAAAAAATAATATATATATATATATATATATATATATATATATATAGCTTTTAACCATATAAAGTTCTTTTGTTGAAGTGACTAGACTTTAAAAAATTGTAAATTTAATGGAATAACAGTAACAAACAGTTCTAAAATTGAATACACTTTTCTTTTATTTCTCATTCGATAATCGATAAGAATAAAAATTTTAAAAAAATATATATTTTTTGTTAATCGAACCTGAATTTTCATGTTAATAATAAAAAAACTGATTCATACAATTTTTAGTGGTAAAGTTCATGCGTAACAAATATTGAAACTTAATTATCAAGTTTGTATAAACTACTCTCCTCGTCTCAATTTAATAATATATTTTGAATTTTGAAATTCAAATTAATTTATTTTTAAAATTTTTTTGAATTGTTAAGTATTGTGATTTATAGAATTTTTAGGTAATTTACAATTGTATATATATTTCATTTTTTTTTTAAAAAAGTAAGGTATCATGAGCAAATAATTTTGGTTCAAACTTAAATAATTTAACTGTCACGTAAATGAAATAAATAAAATAACAATTATTTAATAAGTTAGGTAAGTGATGTAATTTATGATTGGTCGTTATATGATGAACCTAAATTGACGTGACTTAAGCTTTTCTTCATTAGTGATCTTTTGGGGTGACAATGGGTCGGATTGGACAGGCGATGAAAACATTTAAGGCTATGCAGGGTTGAGCGGGTTTAAGATTATGCAGGATGAGTAGAATGTGTGGTAGGTAAAAGTGGATTTTCTTAAAATTAATACGGGGCGAAGTAATTTGTCGGTATATGATTTTATGTGGGTTCAAATTTAGTTTTAACTTTTTACATGTTACAAGAGTGATAAAATATTATTTATCAAGATAAATTCTTTAAAACTACTAAACACATTCAAGATAGTAAATGAAAAGGGTTCAATAAAAAAATACTTAATACAATTTCTTACATGTTACCCAATTGATCTCTAAAAAAATTAATGTAAGTCATTATTCGAGTCCGGAACCTAAAAGGGTATAAAATATTAACAAAAAATTCAAAACGGTATATAAAATTTTATATTAACCAAAACGGTAAAATCGCTGGAATAACAACAATTTCCTTCACCGAAAAAGCAAAATCGTTGCTACTGCAATAATTTTTGCAAAATGTGATTTTTTTTAAAAAAAGAAAATTTTTCGTTTTTTTCTAAAAAAAAAAATTAAAGAGCGATTTTCTTTAATTTTTTTTTTAAAAAGTCATATTTTTTTTCGACAGAAGAAATTGTTGTTGTTCCAGCGATTCTGCCATTTTGGTTAATATAAAATTTTATATACCGTTTTAAAATTTTTGTTAATATTTTATACTGTTTAGGCTCCGAACTCGTCATTATTCTATTAAATTAGTACAACTTAATGAAAAATTAATTTATTTTTATTATCAAACATAACTAGAAAAAGAAAATATAAAAAACTTATGCGAGATGGATTTATGAGGAGCCGAGCGAGACAGGTTGAAAATGAAGAAAGTTGTTATGCGGGCGGGGCAGATTAAAATATTTATAGGTTAAACTCAACCAGTCTCGCCCACGCGCCCCATTGTCATCTATAAATGATTGACACGTGTCGTTATACGACGTTTGATAAGCTGATGAGTAATAAGCTATTTATATTTAAAATTAATATGATGTTTGATATATATATATATATATATATATATATATAACACTCACACACTTATACGATGTATGGTAGATATATAGAAAATAAGTTATTCATTTATAAAATTAATATGACGTTTGGTTGATAATTTAGAAATCTTCATGTCTAATACATGTATAAGCTATGAGGAATCTAAGCATTATTATATGCACGATAGAAGGTGAAACAAGTAAGATAAAAACACTAACAATACCCTTAAACTTAATGTAAATTATTAGTTTCATCTCCAAAATATTGACAGCTTTAGATGCACCTAATTGCTTGACTAACTAATTAACTTAAATACAACTTTAAAAACACATCTATTAATTATTTTATACTAAATAAAATGTGAAATAAGATAAAAATACTGAAAAACACCCTTAAACTCAGTGCAAATTATTAATTCCATCTGCAATTTATTGATAGTCATAAAATACCTTTTTACTTGACTAACTAACTTAAATACCCCCCCCCCCCTCCCCAAATCTTTTAACATAAGTGAAATACTCTCGTAGTTAATATCTTAAAAAATCATTAAACTATAAAAATTTATCTTATAAAGTTATTTTATTTTATTTTTTATCAATAAAATAACTCAACTCAATATTTTCATTTTTAAAAATTATCCAACTACATTTATCGTTAAAATAAATTTGATATAACAAAATAAATTATTTTTATGTAATAAACGTGGACCCTATCAATAAATATTTTCTTAAAAAATCCATTACGATGCTTCTTTTTTAATTTCTCCAATTATAGGGGAAAAAATCCCTAGGAAGACAAACTGAAAATTCTTCTTAAACTGAATTTCTTAAAAACCATCACCTACTAATGATAACTGTGTGTTAGTATTAATTGGAGAATGAGAAATTAATATTATTAATATCAAAGTTGACCATAATAATTAAAATACAAACAATACAAGTTCAATTGGAAAATACTAAAATATAAATAACAATTTAAGTTTAATAATTTTATTAGATAAATTATTCTCATAGTTTAATGACATTTTAAGATATTTACTCAAATGCTCGCTATATTTAAGGGTATTTTCAACACTTCTCTCGATTTTTTATTAAGAATTACATGTTTCTAAAAGAGTTTGAGATCATTTGGAATGTTGTCACGTGACATATTGATGTTTGTTCTCACGTCACAGCCATTGACGTTAGGGTACTCTACACCATTTCCATTATCTTATATATACATCACTTCACTCTTCATTTTTTCTTCCCTTTCAACCCCTCTCACCCCCACCCCCCCACCCCCCAACGTCAATCACCACCATGCAACAAACTTTAACATATAGAAATGTGTTTCTTTCCACCACCACTACCACCACGACGATCGGTGGTAGTTCATTCACCACCACTTCTGAGTCATGTTCAGGTATTATTATTATATGGAGACTTGATTAAAAATTTAAATTTGAATGAGTTTAGTTGAATTTATCAAACTTATCTAAATATGTGATTTTTCACATAGAATTCGTCTCTACAGATGTGAACAACAAGATGAAATATGTTGGTGAAATGAGATCACGATACAAAAACTCGTTTATTACTACGAGTGTAGCAAAATCCGTCTCGGAACACGCGATAATCGTTGTAGCGATACGTGGGTGTTGCATGTGCCATGTTGTGAAGAATTTGCTTCTAGGGTTAGGTGTTAACCCTACGATTTTCGAAGTGAACAACGAAGATGAAGATGATGTGAAGACCGAGTTATCAATAATCACGAGTGGTGTTGGTGATGGTGGTGGTGATGGAACAACGACGGAGTTTCCGGCGGTTTTCGTTGGTGGAAATTTGTTCGGAGGACTAGAAAGAGTGATATCCACACATATTTCTGGTGAATTAGTGCCAATACTAAAAGATGTAGGGGCTTTATGGCTTTAAATATTTTTACCTACCTAGTCAATTATTATTCTCTTTTGTTAGTAGGTAAAAATCATTCCACAAAAAGAAGAAGAATATCAGTCATTCATTCTCGATATTCGTGCCAATGAATAGATCTTTGAATCTGGTTAATTCGTCAGGAAGGTCTACATTTAGGGTTTGTACAAATGGAAATGTTTATCATGGAAAATGTTCGCTTGAAAATAAGTATATTTTTTAGGGAAAATTACATATAATAGCAAACTAATAATCTAAAATTAATGGAGTAGTTAGGGTTTAATTTAGTTGTGCTCCATAGTAAACGTTTGCAAAAAATTGTCACGCGGCTCTCTCCCAAATATCTCGCTCGCTACTCTCCTCCAATCTCTCGCTCGCTTTCTCACTTTTTATACATATACAAGTGTATAAAAATTGTGTCTAATTCTATATAGTAGAGAAAATTGTATAAATCCATATATTTTTGTTCCTCTCTCTCTCCTCTTCCATATCTCGCTAGCCACTCTCTCAAATCTCGCTCGCCACCATCGCATTTTTCACTTATACAAACAGAAGAGAAATGTATAAATTGTGTCTCTGTTTGTAAAAAGCGTGAGAAAATTGTATACACATGCAAGTACATATGTTTTCGTCATATACACTTATAATTATACAATAAAAATACTACCCTGCCTAGTTTCTTTTGCCTTTCTCGTTTTATACAATTTTCAAATTGTATCTAATTTTTCTCTTTCTTATTTTATACAATTCGATTCAATTGTATATTCCTTGTCAAGTCTTTTTTGTCTTTTTCTCTTTCTCATTTTATACAAATTCGAATTGTATATAATCGTTCTATACACTTATAATAATACAATTCGTTTTATACACTTTATTTTTATACAGTTCTCTATCCAAATGTCTTTCTCTGTCTTGTTTTATACACTTCGTTTTACACGATTTGCTTCAACTGTAGTTGTATAGAGAATTATACAGTTTCTATGTTTGCTATGGAGCACAATTATGCAAACTATGTTATAGCATACAAATATGAATTTTTTATTTGCTATATGTGAAAGTTGCCCTATTATTTATTTATTTTTTTATGTTTGATTGATAAGTAAAAATAAAAATTTCAAAAAAGATTTCTAGTGTTTGATTTATGAATAACAAATGTTTTTGAAATATATTTTTTATTTTTATTAGAGTAAAACTTAATTTTTGAAAATATTTTTTAAAACAAACAAAATTATTTTTTCTTTTTGTTGTGTGCGTGTGGTGGAAGCGGACTGGTATGGAGGGTCGAGGACAGCGGTGAAAAAATAAAAATTTGAAATTGAAATATTTTTTAAAATCAAATTTAAATTTTTCTGAGGATGGGGTCGAGACTATGGGAGAAAAAAATAAATTTTTTAAGTTGATTTTTTTAAAAAAAATGAACTTAACTTTTTTTGTGAGTGGTGGGGGTCAAGGGTAGGAGTAAAAGAAATGAAATTTCGAAGTTGAATTTTTTTTTTAAAAAAACTTAAATATGGGTGGGGTTGGAGGCTGGCGGTGAAGGGCCGAGAGTAGGAGTGAAAAATAAAATATTGAAGTAGAAAATATTTTGTAAAAATCAACTTTAATTATTTTATTTTTTTGGGAGGGGGAGGGTGTTTGAGGATAAGGATAAAATAAATTAATTTTTTCAACAAAAAAATGTAATTTAAAGCTGGAAGAGAGTTTGAAAAATATTTTTCTTAATTTTTTAAGAAAAGTCATTTTTCTAAAATTTGAGAAAAGTATATTAATTTGAAAAACATTTATTCTAACCAAACATGAAAAAAAATTTAAAAATATTTTTTCATACCAAACACGCCCTTAATTGGCATCACCTATTTCATAGTCAATAAAGAGACGCAGATGTAATTATATCTTTGATGCTAAATTTGACTAATTAAGCAAGCATGTTTACTTTTGTTCGTCTCTAATTATTTATCTATTTTAATGAATTAAAAAAGGATAATTTTTTTTATTTATTATATTTTTTATTTATTATATTTAAAAAATATGAAACTTCTTTTAAAAAATAAAAATTTTAAAACATTTACTTTACAATTATTAGAAAAAATAATAAATTCACTATCAATCATTACTTTCTTTATAGGCGTATTATTTTAAAAATTGATAAATAATTAAGAACAGATGGAGTAAGTAAACTTAAATCTTTAATACACCAAAAAATCATTACATCACCTAGAGGCTACATTTGACTAGATCGATTCAAGGATATTCACTTGAATATTTTGTATCGAAAAAGTGTATTATATATATATAGAGAAAAAATAAAATTGTATATATTAATTAAAAACAAGTTTGTAAAGCTATATACTAAAGTTTTAGAGATAATAATATATTTAACGTAATTATATTCCTTGTTATATATTCTATGATTTAAGATGTGTGTTTTAGATTAAAAATTAGGGATAATGTCCAAGTACCCCCTCAGCCTATGCTCAAAATCCCAGAGACACACTTATACTATACTAAGGTCCTATTAACCCCCTGAACTTATTTTATAAGTAGTTTTCTACTCCTTTTCAGCCTACGTGGCACTAGTTTGAAAAAAAAGTCAACCATCATAGGACCCATAAGATAGTGCCACGTAGGCCGAAAAGGGGCAGAAAATTATTTAAAAAATAAGTTCAGGGGGGTAATAGGACCTTAGTATTGTATAAGTGTGTCTCTGAGATTTCGAGCGTAGGTTGAGGAGGTACTTATGCATTATCCCTAAAAATTATATTATCATCAAATATAAAATAACAACTGATTATATAAATTTGTCATAAAACACAAACGATTAAGTAGTGTAATTGTTAATAATTACGGTAAATCTATGAATATTAACTAATAAAGGAACCAAAAGTAGATCATTCAATTAATTGAAGATTTAACGTGCTTTCATATCAAAATTAAAAAAACATATGATGGAGGGGCCAAATGTGTCATTAACCCTTAATTAAAATAATAAATTAAGCTTAAATTCTTTAATTAGTGCGGGGATTTTTCTTTAATTAATTCTATTGACCATTCAAAGTGTGATTACGTAATATTACTCGTGAGTTATAATATTCGCTAATTAACAAATATTATATCAACCAACCCATTTAGTTGGGGTCACATGCACTTCCACCCCTATTTTGTGTAATAAATAAATTTTTTGTATAATCATTACATAAATTTATATTTATGTATCGTAACATTTGAGTTCGAGTCTAAAGAGTATAAAATATTTACAAACATTTTAAAACGGTATATAAATTTTATATTAATCAAAACGGTAAAATTGCTGGAACAACGGCGATTTCCTCCACCGAAAAAAGCTGAAATCGCTGTTACTGCAGCGATTTTGCAAAATGTGATTTTTTTTTAAAAAAAAATCAAATCACTATCGAGGCAGTGATTTTCATTTTTTTTTAAAAAAAAGTTTTTCTTTAGAAAATCGCTGTTATTCCAACGATTTTACCGTTTTAATTAATACAACATTTTATATACCATTTTAAAATTTTTGTTAATATTTTATACCTTTTTTAGGCTCAGAACTACATAACATTTAATACGTTATGAGAGGGTGTGACTTCAATTTTCAAAAATAACTTGTGCTCATTAACACAAGTTCGATTGTTAAACAACAAAAACTAAAAATCAATCCAATTTTATTATAGGGAAATACATGAAATTTTATGATTTAATAGGATATTTTAATTATTCGATATGATTTAATAGGTAAATCAAGATTTCTTGACATTTATAAAATGAATAGAAGAAAATATTTTTTTTTAAAAAAAAATCTTATGCGTAAAAATAATTAAAGATAATATATAAAATGATTATATCTTCTTAAAAATTATAAAATTAAAATGATAATTTAAAAAACCACGTAACATTTTATTACTTTCTAAAAGTTTCCTAAATGAATGGATCTTGATACATTATTAATAGAGATCCATCAAATTAATTTAAAAAGATAGTGAAATTAAATATTTAATAGCATTATATTTAAATTGATTCGTCCATCTTTTATCAAAGAAATGGACTTTAGAATTTATTTAACATGAGCTCATATTGTGAAGGAACAGTTAGTCATGTTCTCAAATTAATTATAATTTTCTTTTCCAAATTTATAGATTTTATATATGTAGTTATATAAATTTATTAATTAAAAAGATAATAAAACTTTTCAATCTCTAAGTTATATTTGATTATTTGTAGAATTATATTAGTATACTATAAAGTAAGTTTAACATAAAGTGCGAGTGATTCAATAATGGAGTTGTTAAATAAGAAATTAGAAGTACACATTTTCAATTAATTAAAAGTTAAATATATTTAATCGAGCATCATAATAATCAAAATTAGAATTTATCAATAATTAAGGGGTTAAAAAGGTGTCATCAACCCTTAATTTAAGGTATCAAAACTAACTTTAACTCCTCACTAAGAGGATTATTGTACTATATTGTGTTGTTCGTTTAAATAGAATGATTGTTTTTATTATTATTTAAATTTTGTTATATTGTATCATTAAATTTAACATTATGTAATAAAGAAAAGTCTCGTAATTTCATGCAACGATTAATTTGGTGTGATCATGTTACATCATGAAGTTTCTCTTTTGTATTTACTTAAAATCTAAAAAAAAAAATATTTTATCTCTATTTTTTATCCTACCTTCGTGTACCTTATTTTTCTTATAAGTTCGTCCTTCATAAAACTATATAATACAAATATTTATCGAATGGACATATAAGTATAAAAAAACTAATAATATTATTAGAAAATCAATTTTGTATAAATAATAAGATCATAATATTATTAATTTGCATATCATTTGAAGTAAATAGCATGATGGTAAAAGTAAAATAAAAATATTTAGTCTGTTTGTTTGAGTTTTTGAAACAAAAATATAAATATATAAATAGAATACTGAGAAGGAAGTGAATAAGAATATTACACAAAAAATATATATTAGAATAGACTTTACTATTCACATATCAAAATTCCTTTAACATAAACACCCATCTACATGTAAAATTTGAAAGCATTGAATAATAAATTCTAACAATATTTATCATGAAAAATTGACGCACCATGACAATCTATAGATTTAATTAGCAACAAATAGCTTATATTTATTTATTTATTTGGCAAAAAAAGCCTTTTTAATGTTTAGTTTGCTTTAAAAAGCCATATTTTTTTCTCGAAAAATGATTTTTCTTCTGATATATTTATCACCGTTCTTTTTTTCTCTTCGTCTTTGTTTTTCTTCCCTCTTTCCTAATTACTTGTCGATCTAACTATTATTGTCGTGAGACCTAAAACAGCACAAAAATAGGGAAACATTGCTTTATTATTAAGAAAAAATATTCCGACGTATCGTATAAATAGTTGATGCATAATACGTATTATTTCATAAAATCAAAGCATAAAGTAGCATATTGTGCATTTCTTATCCTTGTGAATTATTAGTCTTGAAAATATACATTTGACCAACTTAGAAAAGTTAAGTAAATGATTCTTGTTCATTGGTTAAATTAATTAATCAAAATAAATTAATTCTTAAATAAAGATAGAAGGGTAAAGTAGCATCATTTCTTTATGCAAGTGCAAAATAAAAAAATAAAAAACCGACACATAAAAATGAACGGTTAAATATATATTTTAACTAGTCTGTTTTTCTCTTTCTTCCCTTTTTTTCTCCCTTATAAATTTTAAAATTTCTATCTTCTTCTCTAAATATCTCTATCAGACATCAATTGCAATAGTAACTATTCGTAGTCAGTAATTCAAATCATACAATTATTTTTAAAAAGGATTCATTAATTTATTTCTAAGTGATTTTTATTAATTTATTTCTGTGTTAATTCTTAACGGTTAAATCGATAACCGAATCGATAATGATTAATAATCGAGAAACCAATAATCGATAAGTCAATATCTCAATGATTGTATAACGGAATAACATCTGTACAAATCGATAACCAATAAGTTAAATCGATATACTTCAAAATCGAACCAACCGTTACACGGCCCTTATAACTATTAAATGCAAATTATTTTTAGGATTTATCTGTTAAATATTTATTTACCTAAAATATTCCAATTTAATTTTAAAATGGTATATATGTGTCAATTCCTCATTTATCTTTGGGAAATTTTTCAAAATGTCAATATTTTAACATTTAAAAGGGTTCATTAACAGCACTCTCAATATTTAGTAAAAATGTAAAAAATTAAGTTTGTTATGTCTCTTATTTATGTTCTTATTATTTTTTTATTTTAAAAAAATACAACTTTTATATAACAAGAGGAATTTATGGGAGATAATTATTTTTAAAAAGGAACAAATGCTTAAAAGTCTCATCAGTTACAATTTATCAAAATACACTAACTTTCATATCTTTCTTCTTTTTTTTCATCATTTTATAAAAAACATCTTTTCTCCATTGTTCTAAAAAAATTCAATATCCAATTTTCTTAATCTTTTTTTTTTGTTTCTAAACACTTTTATTAACCAAAATAAATATTTATTTTTCACTAATTATTGTTATGAAAATCACAAAATTAAAGAAGTACCCAACTATAAAATTTCAATATCATTTTTTCATTAATTATTGTTATGAAAATCATATAATCAAAAAATATAACATCTCACTCTCACTAATTATTATTATGAAACTTTATGATAATAAATTATAGTTTTATCAATTAAATTTAAATTTTTTAAATTTAGAAATTTGAATACCTATAGTTTTATCTGTATTTGGCATACTTTTCTCACAATATATTTGTTTTATTTTTCAGAATTTTGTATCATTGCTTAAACCGTATTTATTCCAATATGTATACGGTTTGTATTAGTATTTATTCTAGTTTTCATTTTGTATTTTGTAAAATGAAGCTTGTATTTCTTTATTAGTTTGTATTCATTCCAATATGTATGTCAAATAAGTATATAGCTATTTAAGAAATACATTTGTATTCGTATACTTTTTCACTGTGTATTTATTTTCTTTTCATAATCTTGTTTACTTTTCTAAGTCGTATTCGTTCCAATATGTATATTATTTGTATTTGTATTCGAATACAAATAAACTAATTGAAAGTTATTCTTATGAATTAAATACATAACTAGTTGACATACATTTGGATGAATACAAATTAGGAACAAATACAAGATTCATAAACCATGCAACATGAAATTTTTATAAATACAAACATTGATAGTGTACATAGTGATTTGAATACAAACTGAGAAAGCATACTGAATTCTAAAAAAGAACTATAAATACAAAACAAACTTATAGAAAATTGTTCGACAACTATCCTATCTTCATCGTCTTTTTCAAGATCCTCACTAGTAGACGAAGATTCTACTTTTGCGTTCTGAATTTGAGGAAGGTTTTGCACATCAATGAGTCTTGTAAATGTTCTAACCCTCCTTTTCCCCTCATTTTAGCAGCGGATCATACGTTATACACTATTTCTTGAGTAATAAATAAATTAAAGGATGAAAAATCACTAGAAATTGGTTGATTAAGATGAATATCTCTAGTAAGCCTCTTGGATTCAGTCATTGGAGAGTAAACCATAACAAAAACTGAAAAATACAAACAACATTTTTTTAAAATTTAAACAAAAACAAAATTAGAAAAGAAATTTGAAAATATGATAAAGATTAGGGATACCTTAATTAAAGAGATTTTTGTTGAACCAATTTTTGATTTAAAAAAATCAAATATGTGGCAGAAAAATATTTGAACCTGAATGTTGGAGGAAAATCAGAAAAGATAAACATGGGAGAGAAAAAAAATTAAATGGAAGAGAGAATTAACAATTTGAAAAGATAAATATGAAGAGAGAACATTTTTAAAAAAAAAAAAGGATATATAGAATTAATTGAAAAAAAAAGATAAAATAGGAGGAAAATTGGGATACATACATTTTTAAAAATAGTGACATTTTTAACATTATTACTAATATTTATAAAAGTATGGATATTTTTACTAAATATGTGTTTTTTTTTTACTAGTTTACTAATTTTCCCTTTATCTTTCAATTATATTATAGCCCAATCCTATCTTGTGCTACCTTTAAATTTGTAAAAATTAGGCAAATGACATACTGTGAATGACAAATTACTATAATATCAATATTTACCAAAAATCTCTACTTTTTGAGAAATTTGGATAATTTATAAAACAAAATGATACGTAATAGAAATGGTCGGATACTTTAATTTTTTTATGTTAAATGTTACGACGCAAAAAAAGGGTAACAACTTTTCCATGATTTACGTTAATTTTTAACAAGATTACCGTCAAATTTGCATAAAAACGTACTAATTTATTGCATTATTCGATTTCATAATATTAAAAAATTCAGATTTTGAATCAGAAAAAAATAATTTTGCGTAAAAAAAATCTTTGAAACGTCGATTCTGAATTTTCAAAGATGAATATTTCAATTTTGTTGCGACATTCTGAAATATGGTAAAGTGATGTTATGTATGAGCGATACAAAAATAATGGTATAGTGGTTGGTGAAAATATTTCGTTCATGAATCTTATTTTAGCAATTGCGGCAGAGCTGGGTATTGACGAATCAAAAAAAAATATAGAGATTAGATATGTTGTTGAAGGGAATTCGTCTCCATTGTGTATTCGGAATGATATGGGTATAAAATTGTATATAGAAATTAAGAAACGTGAGGCTGGGTCGGGAACTTATTCTTTATGCATTGATACTTCATATAAAGGTGTTGAAGAGATATTAAATTTCGATGCAACAATAGGTGTCATCATGTGTTTTGAGGGTGAAAAAAGCGACGCAAAAACTCTCAATATTGTTGAATCGTCAATTGATGATGCATATTACATACCGAAAATGGATGTTGATAAGTATATATCAGACACCAATAATTCAGTTGTGGAAAAGAATCAAATGTATAAGGATAAGTCAACTCTGAAGGCGGTAATGGAAAATTACACAATAAAGAATAGTTTCAACTTTAAAGTTAAAGATCTGATAACAAAAGATATGTTTTTAATTTATATGTTAATATTTTTAATAATGTATAATTTGTTTGTAATATATTTAGTATGATACATTAATATTATTGTTGCGTGTAGTTTTCTGTGTAATATGATTTGGTCGTAATGATGTTTTTCACATTTTGAATGTTAAAATCAGTAAATGTAATATTTCTGATGAATTTACAGAATAAGTTATCAAAATGTGAAATATTTATTATGAAGTATCATTTTTATTGTGAAAATGAAATAAAGTATCTTTTTCTATTTTTTTCTTTTTAATTTATTAAAAAGTCAACCTTAGAAAATAATCAATATATGTTTTTTTATTGCAGCTACATATAAGTTTGTCATTTAGATGATTGTTATTGAAAATTGAAGGCATCTGTTAGGAAGAATTCAGAAACTTTCATAGTGAGATACTTTAATAGTGAACATACATGTCCATTAAAGGATAGGGTATTAAGCAAGGTACAAGCCACAATTGGATTTGTTAGTGGTATGACAGCGCATAAATTAGAGAATCATAAAAGAAAACATACTCCGAGTGATATAATTAATGATATCAGGGAAACATATGACGTTGATATTTCTTATCAACAAGCATGGCGCGCAAAAGAGCGGGCATTGAAAATTATAAGAGGTAAACCTGCTGATGGATACAGAAACATGCTAAGATACATATATATGTTGGAAACTGTGTATCCAAATTCATATATAAGGATGCATAAATCTGAATACAACGAATTTATATATCTTTTTCATATTATTAAGGTCAATGATGAGAGGATTTGAGTTCTGTAGGCCAGTTGTTGATGCTTCACATCTTAGTGGAGCTTATCAAGGTACATTTGTGTTTGCTAGTACACTCGATGGAGCAAATATGACATGTTGTTTATGAATTTATTTTATTATATTCTTAATATTAAGTAGTTATTTAGTATATGTTGTTTTGTGTTTATATATTAAGGTTGCATATTGCCTTTGGCGTACGAAATTGTTGACACAAAAAATGATTGTTCATGGACAAGGTTCTTTCAACAATTTAAGAATACATTTGGTGAGAGGGAAAACATGTGTGTTGTATCCGACAGAAATGAATGCATAAAGAAAGGTGTGAGTATTGTTTATCCAACTGTTCCTCATTTTGCATGCATATGACACCTCTGGAAAAATGTATGTTCAAACTTTAGGAGAAGCAGGACTATTCTAAGTGATCTGTTTTACTCAATGGCTAAGACTTATAGAAAAGATGATTTTGAAAAATTGATGGCTAAATTGGATAAAATAGATGGAAGAGTAAAAAGTATCTTCAAGATGCTGGGTATGAAAGGTGGTCTAGGTCTCATGTAACAGTGAACCGTGGGAGAATGATGACTTCAAATATAGCTGAATGTATCAATGGTTGCCTTGTTGATGCACGAAATTACCTATTATAGATTTTTTGGAGAAAGTTAGAATTCTATTTGATTCTTGAAATTGCAAAAATAGAGAAATAGCTTCTTATACAAAAGAAACATTGGATAGAAGATTTCAAGAAATATTGGTTTTAAAACGCATTAAAAAGTGCAAAAATGAAGGTATATATTTGCTTTGTATTTATTATTTTATTGTTAAACAAAAATGAAAAAAAAACACTTGTTGACTGTCTCTATTTTTTAAAAAATTACAGGTTGTTGCATCTTCTGAGTTTATTTTTTCAGTGTATGAAGGTGGATTTAGATACATTGTTTGTCTTGAGAGGAAAACATGTTCATGTGAAAGATTTCAATATGACGAGATACCTTGCCCACATGCAATAACCATCTTGAAGAAGAAGAATATAACAGATGTACACTCCTACTGCTCTGATTATTATAAACACGATGCATTAACAAATACTTATGCAATTCCAATAGAACCAACGCCAGACAAAAGAGAATGGAAAGCTCCGGACTCTGTTTTGGAAGAAGTGGTCTTGCCACCTATATACAAAAAGATTCTTGGGAGACCAAGAAAAAAGAGAAAGAAAAATCCTGATGAAAAGATAACAACAAAAACGAATTGTTATGGATGTTGTGGTCAAGAAGGTCATAATAAAAGAACATGTACCTTCTTTCCAAAAGATTCTTGGTTTATATTTTTTTAGTATCTTTGATGTGTAATAATGTTTCTGGATATTTTTGATTTGCTAATAATATGTGAACTTTTTTTATTTGATGTGATTAACAGCATGTGAATGATTTAAGCTACAAAATCTGATTAGATACTAAATATATCAAATTTTTGACTGTATTATATTACGTGCAAAGACATTTATAAATTTATAAAAATTTATAACTTGTTTAATCTCAATACATAAAATGGTAAACGTATAATGGATCTGATAACAAAAATTTATCATCCCATTCAAAACAATAATTGATATCAAATACTTATAGTTTATTATATGATATGTAATTCTTCACGATACTAACTATATTATGTTCATAATGTTGTATTAATTAATAAAGTTATACAAATGGCTTAAGTCATCTACAGCCCCTTAAAGTTGTCCGCGTAATTCACTTAGACACTTCAACTAAGATTTTTATCTATTGAACACCTTTACCCTCCCAATTTGAACCATCTGAACATTTTTTGCTTACCTGGCACATTGTTTGTGTTTCACCCCAAAGAGGCGCGTGAGAGGCCTTTAGGTAGGCTTTTTTTAGGAAAAAATTGTTCTTCTTCTTCCTCCCTCTTTACTCATCACTTCCTCCACCACGCTAGTCATTGCCGCCATTATACATCCATCTTTTTCCTCATTTTTTCTCAGGATACTTCACTTCTATCTCCATCATTGTTTTTTGTTTCTCCATTGCCTTCTACCTATCAATTTTTTTTGTTTTTCTATTACCATCGTACTAGGAGAGGATTGGTGGTACCTTCATTGCCGCCATGGCAGCCACCATCATTAGAGAGCTTGAAATTTGAAATTTTTTCTTTGTTGTGTTTCATCGAAAAAGTGATTTTCGAAAAGAATTTGTTTTAATTTAAGGGTATTTTCGACTTTTAGGAGTCGCCACTTAATTTTTTAAGAAAAATCAAGAAAATTTATTTCTAAAACAACTTAAACAGAAAAATTGTTTGGAAAATGTTAAAGGGTTTGGGATTCTTATTAGTGTCTTAGGAAGGTGTTGAAGGCAACTAAGACACTCTGTTAAATACGGTTTTCCGGCGATTAACTTATTTGACTATTTTATTAACTTTTGCAATTCTTTTATTTATAGAACTTTATTAGAAACTTACTTAAGCGAATCCTCCAATTTTTTAGAATATTTTATTTAAGTTAAAACTTTAACTCTAAGCGATTTCCAAACTTAAACATCTATCTTTCAAAGTTTCAAATTTTTAATTTGAGTTTGATAAAACAAAAGACGTTCGATGGGGTTGGAGTTTTCTAATCCTAGACTAACGACATTCGAGTAAAAAGGCGTAAGCAAATAATAAAGAGAGAGGGAGAGAGAGAGAGAGATTTGGGGAGGAGACGCGAGGGGGAGAGAGCGTGGGGGGGGGGGGTTCTGCGTTTTCTTTTTTTTTTTCTTTCTGGGAATTTTTTCTTTTCCTGGGTTTGTTGTCGCGTGGGGGGGGGGGGGGGGGAGGGTTCTGTTGGAGGGGGGAAGAAGAAGGAGGGGGACTTGGGATTGGGTCGGGTAGAAGGGAGAAACGGGTCAAAGGAGATTGGGGCTGGGTCGTTGGGTTTTAAAAAATTGAAAGAGGGAGAAGTGGGCCTGGGAATATTGGGTGTGGGCTGGAATAGGGAGTGGGCCTGGGAATTAATTAAAATGGGAAAGGGAATAGGGCTTCAGAATTGGGTTGGTTTCGAATATACATAAGATATACCGACTATATACACAACTATGTAAACATTATATCGTTATATTTTTGCAAAATTATAAAACTAATTAATTTAAGTGATTTGGAAAACTCATGAAGCTCGCTAATTAATTTTATACCGACGCGAGTCAAAATTAGGTGTCAACAACTGTCTCTTATTTTACTTGGGTTGATGCAAGCAACTCGAGGAAAATGAAATTGACCAAACCAATTTTGACCAACCCCATTCATTTTCTAAAGGAAAGATTCAACAAAGGGTTTCGGAAGTACGGCTAGACCCTTGGAACGGGTTTCCTACATATCTCAGGCTATATGAGAATTTAGGCCACTTGTAGTTCGATAAGCTTGATTTACCGCACGATCTTGAAAGAATCAAAAGTCACATCGATACCGAATTATGAAGGTATCGAAATGCTTGAGAATAGGATTCGAGAGCGAATGTTGGAATACAACCGAGTTTTCAACATCGAATCCGCCTACATATCCTTAAAACCTTCAGAATCAGGCTGTGTGTAGTTCGACTCGATCGATGAAAAAGGAAATCTATTACGCTAGATATCTTTGGTTTTGGATAAGTGACAAATTAAACGAGTATGAAAAAGAGGGCTTGTAACCTCTTAGCTCTTGGCGTATTGTCACTCAGATTGGAAACTTGCTTCCGATAGATCAAAACTTCCGGACGCGAGACTGAAACTGATAGAACTAAAGAAAGACCTACATGCTTCGAGGGGGTAGTTCGATTGTGGTGGAAGTCGCTCCTCTGCTCGCATCCTAAGAGTTTGAAATCCCTCTTTGGACTGTGTCCCAGTTCGCTGCTAAGAAAGAGTTCCACGTTATGCTGCATCCTTTTTGATGTCGTCCGCACCTGTGGTTTTGGAGAATTCATCCTTTTGGATGCTCTCGACAAAGACTGAGATAAAACTAGTCAGCTTAAAAAATGCATTTAGGATGGGAGACAGTGTCTTTTTACCGTGTCGACACTTCATTGTTCTCCTCAAATCGACGTCGACTCGATCGGTCTGGCGTCCAGCAAATAAAGCTTATGCCTTGTTTTGCAATATAATCTTCAATGTATTCTTCATTTGATGCTAAAATAAATAAATAAATATTGATGCAACATTGATGTCTCTTTTGTCGTTATCTTTGATGCTCTTCTTGATATTTATTTTCTTATAAAAAATAAAAGATGCATGTTGAGGCCGATGGATAAATATTGTTCTTGGGACACACAGTTTCCCTTTCTTTATCTGTGTATGTCCTCTTGCGGGGTAGGAATATCTTCCCGCGATACATAAATTCCCGTGAGATATGAATCTTCTCGTGATGCGTTAATTCCAACGAGGTATAAAGCCTTCTCGCGATATATAAATTTGACGAGGCGTGAAATCTTCTCGTCGTGTATAAATTCCAGCGAGGCATAAAGCCTTCTCGCGATATATAAATTTGACGAGGCATGAAATCTTCTCGTCGTGCATAAATTCCAGCGAGGTATAAAGCCTTCTCGCGATATATAAATTTGACGAGGCATGAAATCTTCTCGTCGTGCATAAATTCCAAACTCGCAATGCATGATTTTTCGCGATGCATGACTTTCCGCAATGCATGATTTCTCGCTATGCATTATTTCCGCAATGCATGATTCTCCGCGATGCATGGGTATTTATATCGTCTGTGTTGATGATAACGGCAAGACGACCTCCAAATAATATATCGAGTTGATCGATAACAATAACATAACTATCTCTTCTGGGGTAATGCGTTGTCTTGATTGACAATAATTATCTTGCCTTGATAATGTAATGCAAATAGCGTCCTTTACAGAAATCGCGAAATCTTTGCTGGGATTCCTGTTTGATTCACCTTTGAATCTGGTCAGACACCTTTGTAAATTTCATATTGTTGGGGAATGGCTTGAAATAAACAAACACATTCACAAGTTTCCGACATAAGTGATATAAAATGCTTCCCGTTCTCAGTAAAATTGCTGATTTTGGAGATAGTTTTCTTCTCTTTGGAGTTCTCTGTAATGAGCTATCTAGCTCAATAATTATCCAACTGTAACGAGGTGGATGCTCGATAATATTCCAACTGTAACGAGGTAGATGGCTCGATAATATTTCAACTGTAACGAGGTGGATGGCTCGATAATATTCCAACTGTAACGAGGTGGATGCTCGATAATATTCCAACTGTAACGAGGTGGATGCTCGATAATATTCTAACTGTAACGAGGTGGATGGCTCGATAATATTCCAACTGTAATGAGGTGGATGCTCGATAATATTCCAACTGTAACGAGGTGGATGCTCGATAATATTCCAACTGTAACGAGGTGGATGGCTCGATAATATTCCAACTGTAACGAGGTGGATGACTCGATAATATTCCAACTGTAACGAGGTGGATGCTCGATAATATTCCAACTGTAACGAGGTGGATGGCTCGATAATATTCCAACTGTAACGAGGTGGATGACTCGATAATATTCCAATTGTAACGAGGTGGATGCTCGATAATATTCCAACTGTAAAGAGGTGGATGCTCGATAATATTTCGACTGTAACGAGGTGGATGCTCGATAATATTCCAACTGTAACGAGGTGGATGACTCGATAATATTCCAACTGTAACGAGGTGGATGGCTCGATAATATTCCAACTGTAACGAGGTGGATGACTCGATAAAATTCCATATGATTCAAAAATAGAAACCTGAAATGGAAAAGCATATATACGAACCACTTATGGGGTGGATCGCCCAACAAACTATATGCTAAAGTCTTTGATTGGCCAATCAGAACACATAATCCACTTATGGGGTGAATACCCAACAAATAAGAATTATGACTCCGACATATTCAAGAAACAAAGTACGTCGAAATTACTATGCGACAAAATACTAAAAACTAAATTGACGTTTACGCACGTCGCGACTATGATTCCGTTCTTTAAAAGAAAGAATTATCGAGGTGAACGACTTAATTCATTCACATGAGAAATAAAGACACTCTCGTCTTTCTTGACAAACTTAGCAGAATTTTAGTTTGTTGCAGTCATTTCTAATCATTTATCGAAAACTTATAACAATTCAACGATTTTGACTGTCAAGGAGATATTGTGGTCACCATCATCTTTCTGATGTGATGAACCCGGCAAATTCTCTTGCAACACTTCTAAATTAGCGTCACTTTGATCACCCTCAAAATTTGATGTCGCTTTAATATACGGCTTTGACTTTGTCAATACTATCACCTGCACAGCTCGACACCAAACATTAGTATCGATGATGAAGTAAAGAATAAAAGTAAAATTGAGGAACTAGATTGAGTCGTTTGGCTTATCAAGATTAGGCTATGATGAGTCCAACGGTAACTTTGATCATGACTCATAACTAGCAATCCTCCTGCACCTTGTTTCTTGCAACTTCGGAAGAATCTATCAGTGTTCGACCTCAATATTTCTGCAAGATAAAAAAGACGCTTGTTTGTCACTTGAGGCAATATAAAGAAATAGAGATAAAATGAGATTGAAAATTTTCTAGGTTTCGTTGATGAGTCCACGATGGGTGCAAGTGACGCCCTTTGTCATTATTGACAGATTTATATAGCCATTTTCGTGACTTCTATGTTCCTGCATTCAAAGAAAAATTCTTAGTTTGAAGGACTGATCTGTGTTGGTCTTGTCCCCATGCTCCTTCTTGCAGTTGGTTTACACGCTCGCCTATCCTTTATATGACATATTTGATGGAATTCTTGAGGACCCTCCTCAAAATTTGTCCCAGTCTACAATATGTAATAACTCTCATAACTTGCTCTGTTAACTCTGAGGTTGCTCATTCTGGAATTTTGAGGCCCCTCCTCAAAATTTTGTCCTAATTTACCTCAATAAGTAACAAATGACATTTGTGAAATTTTTGAGATCATCTCAAAAATTCTGTCCCAGTTGCAAACTAGATTGTCATAATTTTGAGATCCACCCAAAGCTAACTCCGTAGAATTTTGGTCTTCTTTTTTGACTTGTTAAAGAAGTCCAACTTCAAATGAATCTGTCCCAGTTTCCATTATGAAGGGAAATGGAAATCTTACTTGGTGAATGACCGAGCCGTTGTGGCGCTTACGAATCCCATTGGAGCAGGAATCAGGTCAAACGTAGTTCCCGTCTCAAGGGTTACCCAAAATAGGAAGTTTTGATAAAGAAACGACCGAGGCCGACATAGGCCGCCTACGTATCTCATTCTTGAGAATTCAGGTAGAACGTAGTTCAAACAAGAAATGTGCGATACATTTTCAAAAGAAAGGTAACAAAACTTCATATGCAAAATTTTGGCCGATGTTGGGCATTCTTCTTCTCGAATGAATATCTTCAAATAACTCAGTTCAGAAAAGTCTTGTACTCACTCTTGAGCATCCAATATGTCATCCATTCAGGTGGTTTCCTCAATATTGATCAAGTTGTAGTTGATCATGTTTTGTATCTTGTGCTTCAGAGTTGAACAATTCTTTGTGTCGTGTCCAACGGCTCCTGAATGATAAGCACATCTATGGTCAGCTCTGTAAAATTTTCCCAAAGGATTGGCTGGTCTTCCTTCTATAGGATGGATCACACCCATTGCTTTCAACCTTTCATAAAGTTGAGTTTGAGATTCCCTTAATGGTGTAAATACCTTGGGAGCCTTCCTAAATTTTGGGCGAGGGAAGTTTTCGTGATCGACATTATGGTTTTGATATTTCCTTTGAGAAGCTGACCTCATATGAGTAGCCGTGATCATACTTACCTCCTCCACTTTTCCTTTTGATTTATCCATATCACTGATTCTAGCAGATTTTCCATTAGATCGCAATGCGGTAAGTTTGGTGAGTTTTCCAGTCTTGAAACCATCTTCCAAAGCTTCTCCCACTTTGACAATCTCGACAAACTTCTGTCCCATCATACACAACATTCTTTCATAGTACTCAGGCTCTTGAGTACGAATGAACATTTCAGTGATCTCACGTTCAAACATTGGAGGTTGAACTCTTGCGGCCTCTTTTCTCCAATGAAAAGCATACTCTCGGTAATTTTCTGTAGACTTCTGTTTGATCCTCTCCAAGTAGTAGCGATCTGGGGCATCTTCTACGTTATGTCAAAATCTTTCCGTGAAATCCTTTGCGAGTGCATTCCAACTTTTCCATTGTTTCAGCTCCTGTGATGTAAGCCACTCTAGAGCTTCTCCACTTAGACTTTGATCGAAGAGACGCATCAATAATGCTTCGTTTTTGCCAACTCCCACGAGTTGATCACAATAAACTCTCAGATGTGCTAGAGGATTTCCTGTTTCGTTAAAAGTGACAAACTTTGGCACTTTGAACCCTTCTGGGAGGTCGAGATTCCGATGGATGCATAAATCCTTATAGCTCAATCCATCGACTTCGGAAATATAGTGTCACTCCTTCATGGCTTTCCTGATCTCTTCTTTCATATTCACAAAGGTTTATTTGGAGTTGGGATTTGGAAAGTAGTCTTCTGAGGTATGGGTGGAACAATGGAGGGATTCTAGGTATTTTGAGTGGCTTGATAATTTTGGGGGAAATTTTGAGGATCGGAATTTTGATTTTGAAGATGAGAGAAGGTTTGAGCATCGTTCGTATTTTGGTTTTGAGAGAAATGGAGGATTTGAAGGTTAGTTTTTTAAGGATGATGTGGTGCTTGACACGATATGGTGTCGTTATGGGGATTGGGGGTAGTTAAGTCAATGGTTGGAGGATTTTGAGCGGGGTTAGAGAGAAGGTTCTGAACCCGTTCCACGCTTGGTGGAGGAAAGCGGAGTGGAGGTCTTCCATCTCTTGGAGGGTTGAAGGATGAAATTGGATTAGACAAATCTTGCATTCTTTGAATTTCGACCCTCATTTCGGCAATCTGTTGCATCAACTGCATAATCAATTCATTTTTATCAGCGGCGACGAGCTGAGCCACGACAACATCATTCATGTCAACCTCATCATTGTTATCCCCCCATTGCTGTCTTTTTTTTTTACAAATTTGATCGGGTAAGGGATCTTTAGGGCCGTAGACCTTGTGAAATATGAATGATCAACCAATACAGATCAGTTTTAAATACCTGACAAATGAAAAAAAAACTCAAAAGACCAACATGTTAGTGCCTGGAGGTGGTAAATAATGCAAGCTATCACATATAGGTGTAAACACATAAGAGTTGCTTTATCCGGAGATAAATTGGCTCACCAATATAGAGAAATGACTAAATAGACAGGAATTTGTCTACTTGACTTTGGGATTTAGTAAATAAAATGCCGACTTGAGTAGAGACAAAATTAACGGTATCTTTCATCACCGTACTTTGATTTTTGATTGAGATGTAACTCTAATTTCCTTGTAAGAGTTGGAAAAGATAAAATTTCTCAAAATTCTTTTGATTCGAAATGATGAATCATTTTATGGTAATAAAGAAAAAGGAGTTCATTTTTTTTTCATTCGGAAACTAAAGACTCGAAGAGTATTTGGACGCACTTTTGATAGTGACTTGATATTTGTACTTACGGGTTCTAAAAGTATTTGAAGAAAAGTGAGCCAAAATATCTCCAGATAAAACAACATAATCACATAAACAAATATTGCGCGTTCTAAACAGATATGTGACCCTTTTGTGCCAAGGGTAGGCCTAGCAATTTGAGGAATGTATACGCCATTTGAAAACCGTATACATCCTTCAAATTTAAACACATAAATATGAACGTCCATTTAGGCCGTAGACCGTTTTGGACTCAAGGCGGTCTTCCAATGGGCCCAATACGCCATGGGTGTTGGGTCATCTTAGGCATATGCGCTATTTTTAGGATTTGGTTTAGCTCTACCTAGGTTTACTAGAATTGTTTTCAAATTGACGGTTACCCGAGTCGGACAAACATCGGGGTGGAGTTATCGAACAACGCCGGATGACCACATTCCGACTATTTGTTCAATACTCCCAAATGATTTCTTGGGTATATCTGAGAGAAGTCGCGGTAAGCCGCGTAACTTCCGTTTCCTAATGCAAACTATTTGCCGTTTGGCGAAAGTTATGCCATGAAATGTAGTTTTTTGAAAAACTAAAAGTATTTAAGCGCAAAAACAGTTATTGCAATTAGTCAAACAAGTTAGTCTTAAGGTTAGAATCCTCCAAATAAGTCCCCAGCGGAGTCGCCATTTCTGTTTCATCGAAAAAGTGATTTTCGAAAAGAATTTGTTTTAATTTAAGGGTATTTTCGACTTTTAGGAGTCGCCACTTAATTTTTTAAGAAAAATCAAGAAAACTTATTTCCAAAACAACTTAAACAGAAAAATTGTTTGGAAAATGTTAAAGGGTTCGGGATTCTTATTAGCGTCTTAAAAGGTGTTGAAGGCACCTAAGACACTCCGTTAAATACGGTTTTCCGGCGATTAACTTATTTGACTATTTTATTAACTTTTGCAATTCTTTTGTTTATAGAACTTTATTAGAAACTTACTTAAGCGAATCCTCCAATTTTTTAGAATATTTTATTTAAGTTAAAACTTTAACACTAAGCGATTTCCAAACTTAAACATCTATCTTTCAAAATTTCAAATTTTTAATTTGAGTTTGATAAAACAAAAGACGTTCGATGGGGTTGGAGTTTTCTAATCCTAGACTAACGACATTCGAGTAAAAAGGCGTAAGCAAATAATAAAGAGAGAGAAAGAGAGAGGGAGAGAGAGAGAGAGAGATTTGGGGAGGAGACGCGAGGGGGAGAGAGCGTGGGGGGGGGGGGTCTCTGCGTTTTCTTTTTTTTTTCTTTCTGGGAATTTTTTCTTTTCCTGGGTTTGTTGTCGCGTGGGGGGGAGGGTTCTGTTGGAGGGGGGAAGAAGAAGGAGGGGTACTTGGTATTGGGTCGGGTAGAAGGGAGAAACGGGTCAAAGGAGATTGGGGCTGGGTCGTTGGGTTTTAAAAAATTGAAAGAGGGAGAAGTGGGCCTGGGAATATTGGGTGTGGGCTGGAATAGGGAGTGGGCCTGGGAACTAATTAAAATGGGAAAGGGAATAGGGCTTCAGAATTGGGTTGGTTTCGAATATACATAAGATATACCAGCTATATACACAACTATGTAAACATTATATCGTTATATTTTCGCAAAATTATAAAACTAATTAATTTAAGTGATTTGAAAAACTCATGAAGCTCGCTAATTAATTTTATACCGACGCGGGTCAAAATTAGGTGTCAACATGTTGTTAATGTAGTATTTTGGTGTTAAACTGATGGAGATTTATGTGAATTTTGTTAAAGGACTTTTCTATTTATTTTTTATTTTGCTCACATTTTTGTAGGGTGTTCTTCAATCGAAAAATATAATCACCTCTGGAACTCAAAAAGAAATCCACTATTCATCGAAAACTGATTAATTTTCCGACGAAGTTCATCTTTTCGTCAAAAAGGAAACAAGGAAGACAAGTTAAATTTTATTTTATTTTTTACCTATGGCCAACTCTTCCGTAACTCATCAAAAATAGCAATAAATCTTAAACTTTTTGCTTGAACTCTATGATGCAGATGAACTAAGAAGATTAAAAAATATTAGAATATTTATAGAGAGGGTTGTCGTGGGGGTTGGGGCACTGTAGAAGGAGAAGAGTTTTAGACTCCATGGAATAGAAGGGTAGGTAAGCTATAGGATTTATATGATTTCTTTTTTAATTTTTAACATAAAAATAATTTCTTTTTTTTTACTTTATAATATATTTTATATTAAATTTTTTGGACTCTAAAATACCAAATGTCATTATTTAATTCGTCAAATTGTCATGTCATCGCGAGTGTATTTCACACACATTATACTTTTAGCTTATTGTCAAAAAATGTTTAAATGGTTCAAATTTGGGAGGGTAAAGGTGTTCAATTGGTACAAGTCTTAGTTGAGGTGTCCAAATGAATTATGCGGACAACTTTGAGGGGCTATAGATGACTTAAGCCTATACAAATTAAATTTTTTATGTTGCTAACACGTGGCATATTATATGTTTTGTGTATCTGATTGTAATATAGTATCATACATTTTGATTTGCACGAAAAATACGATATTTTGAAGTAACTTATTTTGTATCAACTAGTACAATAATTGTGTAAAAATAGTATCAGATATACTCTGAAAATAATTTATTATGGTATCATCATTTATTTTGTATATATTATTTATGTAAAATTATTTAGTATTGTGTAATTAAATAAACTAGTAACAATCGTGTAAAAATATTATCAGTTATATTATGAACATACTTTATTTGGTATCGTATGTTATTTTGTAGAACTAACTTTTACAAAAATTAATTATATATACTAGTTAATCAACTAATATAATTGAATTCAAAAAGTTGACAAAAATATAAACTAAACTAAATGTATATATATAAGTATATTATTCAAACTCTTGAACGATACTAAATATGTTGAACACAATAATTTGCATTATTTAATAAAGATATACTAATTTTATTTTTTGATACTAAAATAAGAATCATACTTGTAATAATTCTATTGCTACTTCGTATCTGATTATAATAACAATATCATATCTTGTTATTTATCGAATAATTAATAAATTTTAACTAAATAATTATGTGTCATTTTGTGTCATAATTGAGTAAATAACTTAACAGTTATATTGTTAAAAAATTTTAAAATAGTATCATCAGTTGTTTGACAAGATAAATTATTAAAACTAGAAAATGCTTAGTAATATTGAACGAAAAATAGAAGTTGAAATACAAAATATTTTGTTCCAATAATAGATCAAAAATAATATAAACCTAACTAATCAACATCAACCAATGCATCTTCTGCCTGTTTAGAAAACCCGCCCTTTGGCCTTGTTGGATCATCGTTATCACTAACATATCCAGCCTTGAGTTTGTCCATGCCATACTTTCATAACAATGTTCCGTATAGTCACTCTTAAGACCAACGGATGGAATTTTGATTTCGTCGCTCAAATATTCTGCATAAGCAGCTACGAATAGTCCACAATCACTGAAAAAAATAAAGATACATTAAAAAGAATTTGAATGTAAAGGAAATCTAAAAATTAACATTTTATCAAACAAAAAAAATTAATTCACAAAATCTTACAGGCTATCGTTTTGTTGTTGCATAATCTCTTGCGCATATTCAACTGTAAATGAATGTTGAGGACCCAACAGTTCACCTGTTTCCTTGTCTTTGTACTTCTCCAATGATAATCAATTAATTCTATCTGTTTTATAAAAAAAAAAAAAGCTATTATGTAGATAATTTGGAAGCATTACAGACAACTGATTTAACTTTTCAGAAGACACTCTTTTCCTTGACCCACCAGATGAGTCATACAGACATATTAACATTTTCTTCAAAACAACCACAACCAATACCAATGAAAATCTTTGCCCTAATTAACAGGAATATAAACATCATCAACTAGATGCCAAGGTAACGAAGCAGGTATCAAAAATCCATTAATGATGTCTTTTATAGACCTTTCATAACCAGCTATAGTAACATCACGGTCAATATGTTGTTGTGTAGTAAGAGATTCATCAACAGAAGCACAATAATACCTATTATATACAATGTTGATGTATGACTTAAACAAGTAGTTTACCGTAGTGTATCTGTATTGATCCAAGCCTCTTGATTTTGACTTCTTTCGTTGATAGTAAAAAATTACATCTAGATGCTTTTACATATATAAAACAACACAGTATGAAATATGCACACTTTGAAAAATAATAAATTTGTAAGTATATGTCTAAATAATATGAACAGTCTATAAATTGTATCAATTAAATAATTTAAATGTATAATGTACCTGATCAGTCCAACATTTCATTGGATGTGACATGGCAAAAAATCAGTTCTTGTCAACAGGAAATGCGACAACAAAATCCATATAATCAAACCCAAAATTAGCAGATTTGACTCTATATTTTTCATCATCAGGTTTTCTATGATAAAAAAATTTAATTCAAAATTAAAGTACTTAAAAAAATGATTTTGTGTAGAAACTTAATTAATAAAAACTCTACATATTGACGTGTGATTTAAGGAGTTTCTTTTGAATCCAATCTAAAAACTCTTGCATTAAACCCGGCGATACTTGAGATGTGATTCGGCAATCATTAAATGGAGTAAATGGACGGATATGATAGTCTATTTTGTCCTTGCCCTTATCAGTTGATTCAAACGAATGAACATAGGGAGACTGCAAAACCTTAGAAGGCATCCTGTTACGTTGAGCAAGAGTTTTAGTATCAACATCACTGACACCAAGCTGGGTGGGTAGCTGACTGTCCGGTAACATATCATCACTCTAGGTAAGCTGTAGAGGAATGACAACATCCAATGGGTTGAAATTAATTTCCCAGCTTGGTGGTCCATGTGCAAATGCATTTGTCACTGCTTCATTTTCAGGTGTGAAGGAGACCGATGAGGTAGAATCCTGTGTAATATCAAATAATTAACAAACACACTATAATTTCAATAACTTATGCAACTTAAAATATACTAATTTTTTCAACTTGTTTTTTAATTATGTCAGCACCATGATCTAAAATAAATAATAATATTTGAACAAATAAAGCATCTGTTAGTCTTTTAATATATATTATGCAGTCAGTGATACTTAAAATACATTAATCAATTTAATAAAATAATTTATATACCAAAATTCATAATTAAAAACATCATATATATTTTTACTGTAAAAAAATTAGGCAATTGCTGATGAAATACAGTTTTCAAAAATAAATTGATGGAATAAGGTATCAACCATCTGAAAAGAGACTTTATTAAAAGTTTATAGAATGATAAAGTATCAATCAATGTATTAAGTATCAGATATTTAATTACCTTCATTACATCTTCAATGGACCCCTTTTGTTTTCCAACCTCCTCGCCAGTTTCAGCAACATCATCAACAGTTACAAATTTCATATACTTTGGTGAAACAGTCGAATAATCAAAGTTATTCTATTAATGTGTGTTGTGCAGTAAGTGATACTTAAAAAATAAAGTAATCAATTTCATAAATTATAGTATATACCAAATACATGGTTTAGATCATCCTTTATAGTTTAAAACCAAACAATTAATTAATCAATGATACACAATTAACATATAAAAATTGATGAATTAGAGTATCAAGCATACAAAAAAATACTTTATTAAAATTTCTAATGCACAAAAATATTAAGGTATCATTTAATAAATTAAGTATAATATACTTAAATACCTTTGTTACATCTTCAGAAGAAACCTTTTGTTTTTCAACAGCATTAGCATTTTCAGCACCATCGTCTACAGTTGCACAATCCACATGCTTATGGGAAACAGTTGCTTCATTAGAGTTACCAGAATTGAATTGTGTACCAACATTGTCTTTCGCAACAGAATTATCCATCATGTGTGGCGATGAGACTCCTCCCATATCCTTCAATTTTTTTTTAAAAAATCAATATCACTTAAAAAATCAGTAAGAATTAAAAAAAAATCAAAATATCACCTTCTCAGATTTATTTCCTCTCGCAGCAACAACTTTCAACAATTCTGAATTATTATTCTTTATTAATGCCTTAAGAGCTTCAACTTTACTATCAAGATCTCCAAATTTTTTGTCAACCTATAATCAAAATTGACATATAATAAATAGTAACAGTAAAACATAAATTACTTGATTACTTACATAAAACTTCATGAACTTCTTCAAATCATCAATTTTTGAACTGCCCAAACTTATTTTTTCATTGAATGACTTTGGAGAAACACCAACACCAGATACATTCTCAGATTCTTTTTGTTGTGGTTCTGGACTCTTTTTGTTGTGGTTCTGAACTTTGGAATGAATGATCTGGTTGCTAATCTAGTTCCTTCTGTGGTTTTGAAAGTCTTGATAGATCATACTTATGTGGATGTACAACCTTTATTCTCTTGCGTTTTGGTGGGGTTGTTCCTACATTATCACTTCTTGATATTCTCTTTAACAGAATATCTGGAGGTTTTGTTGTGAAGTATTCAAAATCAGGAACCTACTCCAGATGCACATCATCATTATCTGGAATTGATGAAACTGATGGGTTTGGAGGTACATAATTGTGATCTGGTAACCCAAGTGATACTATTTCCTCAAGGGTAGGCTGAATGTTAGAATATTCAATCTAAAAAAAGTAAACAATTAATTAATGACAATAAACATATTAAAGTTGTATTGCATAATTAATCTAATAAATTAAGAATACTGTATTGAATTAATTACCTATGAAAAAATTATTTTCATAAACAACTCAAACTTGGGCTTTAAGCCAACAACTTGCAAGTTGCAAATCCTTGGTATACCGTTTTCTTCTTTAGAAGTACATTTATAAATCCATATATTAAGTGAACATGAAAATCCATTCAATCGATACAACTTTGTTGAGGGGTTGTACTTTTTTCGAAAAGATTTCATTAACTTTTCAAAAGCAACTATTCCCCAAGGAAACTGTTGGTAACTACCATCTTTCACCATATAGAAATATTCAATAGGAATTGGTGTATCACCAAGTTGGAAATACAAAAGTGTATGGATAAAATACAGTATAGTCATCTGAAGGGCATCCTCATTATTGTCCCATTCACCTAACATAAACCGGTCTACCAATCTTTGTTTATTAACATTATATCAGAAAAATATCTTTCAACTAACCTACTGATTTTTGAGTCCGATATGTAAAGTCCTTTACATTACTTTTACAATTCAAACCAGTAACTATGATAAAATCACTGATACTAAATTTCAACACATTTCCTTTGGCATGGCGAATGTGAATCTCTTGATCTAAATTATCATGCTCAATCTCTAACAAGTATAAACACTTAGTAATTTGGCCTTAATAATTGCATCTAGGGATATTTAGGTATGGTGCAAAAATTGTTTCTTTAAATAAATTCATACCTTCATCCCTAATAGATGATACTAAGTGTTCAACAACATTCGTGTTGTGTGTTGGACCAAACTTTAATGCATTAATTGAAATATGTATAATGACATAATTCATATTCTGCAATAAAACAAATAAATTTTTATCAAACTGTAACATATATAAAAAGTTTCTAAACTATTGACTGCATATAATAATGTTTTCGTTTAAAATGATACTAAAAATTGCCTAATACTAATACTAAATATAAATAAACATGTTAACATGATACTTACAAAATACTATTTGAAACTATATATAAATGAAACATTAAAGTTAAATATATTTTTTTGATACATTAAATTTCATGTCCAACACATCAAAAGATACTCAAATTCACAATTTGAATTAGATATATAAACATAATGACTGATACTTAAATTTTAATATACGTATCAATAATTCATATAAATATGATACTTAAATAACATATGCACGACTGTATGATACACATATACTATTATTTGATGTCTTATATTGCATGCAAAATCATGTTGTTATAACAAAACCCGATACTTTATGTAGATATAAAAATCGATACTTATAACATATCTATACGTAATTAGTAATTATCACACATTAATATATACAAAATATAAGTAAAAATAAAATAAAGAATCATTCTATCATGAGCACATAGAAAATGATACTTAATAAAAAATAATTGAGCATACTAACAAATATATACAAAATTATGATAAGATTAAAACGATATTTAATATAATTCATCAGACTATACTACCAAATAATTCATCAGACTAACTAAAAAAAATAAAATTCCATATACAATATAAACGACACTTAACAATCAAAATCAACAAACTAAAGAAACAACATGAATATCATGATGTATATGGAAGACAAATTTACATACCGTTGGTAATGTTGGTCGAACAATAGGAGGTGCAGACTTTCTACCTCTCTTCTTTGGGGTTTTTGGATCTTTAGAAGTACATGCATGTTTGTTTTTTAATGAATTTTTCTTGCTAGAGCTTGATTTTGTCATGACAATAGTTTGATGCAACAATAAAGAACTCAAATATACATAGAATTCGATTATGGAAATCAACAATATAATTTTTTGAACAATAAGCACAGTAAATACGCAAAAACAGAAAAAATAAATTGAAGAAATAGTAATGTGGATGATGGATATACCTGATTTAGAACTCAAATTCGGATGAGTATATTTTGAATTTCAAATTTGATTTACAATTGTAACTCAAAATTAGGGGGAAATTTTTGGGGAATGCGAATTTTTGGGGGAATGAAATCAGTTTTTGGGACGCTAACTTCTGATTTTGTGAAGGTAAATTTAACTTTTTAAGTTTCCAATATGTAAAGTTAATTAGTATCATTGGGGGGTAAAAAACTTTTTATTGTAATTTAATAAATTAGTAGGGAATTAGTGGAATTAGATAAATTAAAATTGTAGTTTAGTAATTTTTCCTTTAAGTTTTACTCACATTTGCACAACTCCCTTTTGGGCCAATAAAAGGCTAACAGTCATTATAACTATTAAAATGAGATAGCCCAACCAACCTAATTCAAATTTTATGAATAAAATTTTGACGAATTGACCCTTCATTTGAAAGTGATTTTTTTTTGGCAAATTATAGAAATAACATACTTTTAAGGTAAAATTATAATTTATTCTTAAAAGTTTATAATTACAAAAATTTATCAAAATAGATAATAATTTAAGCGCTGATACATTAATTTTATGGGCAAGATACATTAATTGTTAAGTAAGATACATTATATTTTATACATGATACACTAATGTGATGTACATTTATACATGATATACACTAATGTGATGTACATTTATACATGATATACACTAATCTGATGCGCAAGATACACTAATCTGATGTGCGAGGTACACTTTATGTAAACACTAATGTGATGCGCGAGATACATTAATGTGATGCGCGAGATACATTAATGTGATGCGCGAAAATGAGAGATTTTAAAAATTTATAAAGTTTATAGAGGATAATGGTAATAAGTAAACTAAAAGGTGAGATTTCCGTAAACAATCATTTTTTTAATATTGTGTGGTCTTAAATATTTCGAAACTTAAATTAAAAAATTGACAAAAAGAAAGAAACAATCTTTTAAGATTTTAGAACGAACTAAAAAAAAAACATGGAGTGTCGTGAAATAATCTTCCAACCCATGGACCGTCCTCGTTCCAGCTTGAAGTACAAACATATCAACTAGGACTGAGCTAATAATTCTCAATTTTAAATAGACCGAATAAATTTTAACCCAACACTATCAAAATAAGAAGCTGAATAGGTCTTAAATAATGAACCTATTTTAACGAATCTAATGACCATTTATCTTTTAATATAATATTAATAAAATCCTTCCAATTGAATGCTATCATAAAACTTTTGTGCATAAAAGTTTTGAGAAAATTTCAAAATTTTCACTCTAATTATCAAATATAGATAATAGTGCCCTCCTCTTTTTCCCGATCAGGACAATTCGTTGATTCGTTTTATCCTTCTATCTATTTAATCTATAGTGCTGCCTTTTTTTCGATCGAAAACAAGTGCGTTGGTTCGTTTTTCAAATTAAATTGTTTTATCAACTTTAAACTTAAAAGACGTCTATTGACTGTCCTCACAGTCTTATAAAGTAAGAAATCATTTCCTCCACACCGATTCCATTTCCCTCTTTTTCTAATCAAATTCTCTCTCTCTACTAATACCCATGAGGAGGCTATTCGGTAGAGGTTCCGCCGGAGAGTCGCCGCAGCAATCTTCTCCGTCACCGTCGCCGTCGCCTCCACAGACTTCTCCTCCATCCTCTGTCAACATTGCTGCCGGTCCAGCCAGACCGATTCGTTTCGTGTATTGCGATGAGAAAGGGAAGTTCCAGATCGATCCAGAGGCACTTGCTATACTTCAACTCGTCAAAGAGCCTGTTGGTATTGTCTCCGTTTGTGGTCGTGCTCGTCAAGGCAAGAGCTTTATACTTAACCAGGTAAATTTATAGTAAACTTTTTGTATAGTTTTATGTTAATTTAGGGTTTGTAGTTTAGTGTAATTGTCTGATTATGCATGAGAATGAGAGTATTGCTAGGGTTTTGCTTATCAGTGCTGTAGATAGTGGTCAACTATATAATTGTTGGATGACTCAAATTATCAAGCACATTGCTCTGGAACTAGAGATATAGAATCATTAAATCAATCAATCAACTCTGCCATAATCCAAAAAAATAGGTAGAGTTCTTAGAGTCCTGCTTAAAGTTAAAGCTAGGAGAGCAGAAACTGAGGAAAAAACCTATTTCTTATGTTAGATGGGAATAGAGGCTACTAAGATTGGAATAGCACATTGCTTTGGAACTGGTGATACAGAATCATTAATTCGATTGCTCAACTTTGCCTTAATCCAAAGGATAGGTAGAGCTCTTAGAGTCCTACTTGAAGTTAAATATAGATCTTTAGTTAAAGCAACGAGAGGAACTATGGGGAAGTAGCTTATTGTTCTTACATGTGATGGGAATAAAGATTTCTTAGTGTGGTACTCACGACTAAAGTACTAAGTATCATTAAAATGGGGATGCCAATCTTATACGGAAATACAAGTTGTCTAAAGTAACTTTGAACCATTAAATAAATTCATCAACTTTGCCTTAATCCAAAGATAGGTTGAGCTCTTAGAGTCCTACTTAAATATTTTGAGGTATTCTTTCGTTAAGGCAAGGAGAGCAGGAACAGAGTTAAAAAAATCAACGTTCTTACGTGCGATGGGAATTATGACTGCTATGATTGGAACTCACGACCTAAGTACTAAGTATCCTTAGAATGGGGATGCCAATATTATACAGAAAATACAAGCTATTTAATGTAACCTTGTGGGGGAGGGGGTTGCGTATAGCATTTTCTATATCATAAAAATAAGAAAAGAAAGAGGTAGAGAAGAAACGTGTTTGGAAGAATTGCTAAGCACATTTGGGATTAGAATGTTGGGAAGTATATTTATGAGTTGGTTGAAGGGCGTACGACCTAACTATTGTATGTTAGCACGACATACTTATGGGATGAGTTAGATAGTTTTACATGAGAGAAAAAGTATTTGCTTCAGTTCATCTAAACTATTTCATTAGGATCAGAAAAAAATAATGACCAGGAGTGCGGACATTAGATTCACTCTCATTTTCTGCTTACCATAGTAATTTACTCAATGTCAAAAAAAGATACATTTGTTCTTAGGATCAAAAGAGAGATGAATCATGATAAAATGATGGATAAATTAGAAACTATGTTTTGGAGGATTTCAACTTTCAACTGGAGTTCACCATATATGGAAGCATATAGTTCCTAGATTTAGGGGTTTACGCCTCAGATGGAAGATGGCTACTCTGATTTGCCGTTTTGAGAAGCAGAAATCTGAAACCTTTTGTGAATCAAGTTCAACTCCTGATTTATCTAGTTTTATGTTTTGGAAAGTTGCAGGAATTATATGTTAGAGGGGAGACCGTTCGGCATTGTTCAGTTTCCTTTGTGTTGCTTCTGTAATTTCTTTATTTTCTTTCCATTGTGCAGTGAACTTGTCATCCTCTATGTAAATAATGTTTCTTGTACTTTTCATACATCAATCACAGTCAAATTATGAGTCAAAGCTATAGTACAGTGGCTATTTTTCTTTTAGAAACTCCATTCACTTATGTAATTAACTAGGTCTATTACAATGAGATCACAATTATCTTTATTATTATTAACTTATAGTTGTATACTTTCGCATGTAAATTATCATGTGTAACTTAGTGATGCTTCTTACTTTACCGAAAATATGTAGCTGAGAGCCTGTTGTATGCCCAATAGCTTCTTGGCAGGAGTAGCGGTTTTCAAGTGGCTGCAACTCATCGGCCATGCACAAAAGGTATCTGGCTGTGGAGTTCACCTTTAAGGAGAACAGCTCTTGATGGAACAGAATACAACCTGTTACTGCTGGACACAGAAGGAATTGATGCTTATGATCAAACGGTTAGTTTCCACCCTTTTAACATTATTGGTTTTCTGAAGGAGGATACTAACCTAGCACATGCTATATGTCTTTTATATTACATTGTCATACCTTTGTATTGCTAAACTTTTCACAAACTAAAGGAACTAGCTCTATAACTCCAGAACATGCCTTGTTTTTTCCTGTGTCCTTTCTATCCTTCCTGTCACTGACTTTTGCCTTTTATAAATTTCTGTTTTATTGTTGTTTCAAAAAAAATTCTGTTTTGTTTTGCTTTTTGACAGGGTACATATAGCACACAGATATTCTCCCTGGCAGTCCTTCTTTCAAGTATGTTTGTATATAACCAGGTTAGGAGCACACAAACTTGGATTTCGTTTGCTTCTTTTGATATGCCATTTTTACCCCTTCTCCCTCAGGATTCAGTGAATTTCCTTGTTGCTACAGTCAGTTTGTTTGCTAGGTGTCCTGATAATCTTTTTAATCCTTTAATTTAGATGGGAGGTATAGATGAAGCTGCGCTTGACCGCCTCTCTCTTGTCACTGAAATGACTAGACATATTCGTGTTAGAGCCTCTGGAGGAAGGGCCAGTTCTTCTGAGCTTGGGCAGTTCTCCCCAGTCTTCGTTTGGTTGCTTAGGGTAATTCAGAATTTGTTTATTATCACTGTAGATTTTCTTCTGTTCTTGTTTGTGAAACTATTAAAATACAATTTTCTTTTCTGCAAAAGGATTTTTATTTGGATTTGGTTGAGGACAACCGCAAAATAACTCCACGGGACTACCTTGAACTTGCATTGAGGCCAGTTCAAGGTGGTGGGAAAGATGTTGCTGCTAAAAACGAGGTAACCACTTTACATGAATGTTTTGTTTGCTCTACTATGCTGTATTTATTCAATTTCTATTGTAACTACCTCTATTTTAGGAACTGGTTTCCTGAACTTGCACATGTTTTACTAAAAATAAAAAGAACTTGTACATGTTTTTATGCGATTTCGAAACCATCCTCCTTTTCCTTCTAATGAGTTAGCACTTAATGGTTGATTAACCATTGAGATTTTCACTGCAGATTAGGGACTCCATTCGTGCTCTTTTCCCTGACAGAGAATGCTTCCCCCTTGTGCGGCCTCTGAGCAATGAAAATGAGCTTCAACGGCTAGATCAAATACCAGTCAGTGCTTAATTTTCTCGCACATGTTGCATTCTCTACTATCTTAGATTATATCTGAATTTTGATTGTGGAAACCTTAAAAATATTCTTAGTGTGGTAGCAATTTTCACATGCAGTTGGAAAACCTCAGGCCAGAGTTCAAAGCAGGTCTTGATGCTTTGACAAGATTTGTTTTTGAGAGGACGAGACCCAAGCAAGTTGGAGCAACTATTATGACTGGACCGCTCTTTGCTCGCATAACTCAGTCCTTCCTGGATGCTCTTAACAATGGTGCAGTGCCCACCATTACCTCTTCATGGCAGGTTGGCAATGATCTTAATGGCAGATATAGTGCTATTTCCTTTCTTTTATTCCACATCAATGATGTTCTTCTCTATATCTGTACAAATGCGTGTCCAAGAACAATGTTATTCTTGTCATCACTAACACCTTTGAACCAGAAGAGTGACAAATAAAAAACCACTGATTACTGTTTCATGTTTATTTCTCAATCATTAGTCAGATTACATTTAGCACCAAGAAAGTGCCCCTGAACGAAAGGAACAAAGACAAATATCAGGTAGATCTTTTAACGCACCTCACCTTAGCCCTAAATAGAATTCCCAGAAACCAAGTTTTAGGGTAAGAGTTGCAGGTCCTCTCCTGTTACGGTCGGTAATTTCATAACGAGGACACAACACCATTTAGATACAATTTATTTATTAGAACATGATCTTTGAAGCACCTAAATAGAATTCGCAGAAACCAAGTTTAAGAAAAATAGTTGCAGGTTATCTCCTGTGAAGGTTGGTTATTTCATTACGAGGACACAATGCCATCAGAATACGTTGATTACTATGAGGAAGATATTTTACCAAATTAAGTCAAGATCACCCAGAAGTTGATCCATAGTTCCAGATTAAATATAAAAAAGAGTATTCATCTAACTTAACATCGCACCGCAATAAAATATCTCAAGTTAAGTGCTTGCTTTGGGATGCTTCTTCTTGTCCTTCTTCTCTTATTCGATATACGTTGAGTTTGTTCTTATTCTTCTTGTGAATTTGGAATTTAATTTTGTAATTTCTTGTTATTACATGAGATTTCACTGTTTCTTCGTTCATCATTATGGCTTAAATTATAAAGCCAGGAACAATTGACACATTTGGTTCTGCTCAGTGTCCATTTTCAAGGGCACTACGTCAACATTAAAAAGTAAGTTCATAGTCTGATATCTGACATGACACTGATATGTAATCTACTATGGTGTCCGTGCTGGGCAAGTTCTTCCATTTTTTTTATCTACCTCTCTTCGTGCACAAGTGAATTAGTCATCTTCAGAACTCCTATGATATCCACTATTCATTTTTCAATTTAAGAAAAGAAAAGACGGGAAGAGAAATTCGACAGTGAAACAACATGACAAACCTACAAGTGAATGATTATGGTAGAATCTTATGGTTGTTGTTTAACTCCCAAGTCCAAGTGTTACCGTGTTGGTTCATTCCGTATATCCAGCTTATGCATTATAGTGCATGCTGATGGATATTTTCCTTTTTGATTTCTGCAGAGTGTTGAGGAAGCTGAGTGTCAAAGGGCATACGATTCGGCTGCTGAGAGATACATGTCTTCATTTGATCGTTCCAAGCCTCCGGAGGAAGTAAGTACTACTTTAGTTTCATTGATAACATTTTTTGGTTGTGTCTAATATTCAATCATTACAGGGTGCACTAAGAGAAGCACACGAGGATGCATCTCAAAAGGCCATGGCAGAATTTAATTCTACTGCTGTGGGGGCTGGATCCATCAGGATGAAATATGAGAAGCGTCTCCAAAATTTCATAAAAAAAGCATTTGAGGTTAAGCTTTTCCTCCACCTTTTACTTCAAATATTGAGGATAAAGTGCATATGATTGATATAAGCATACATGAGTGTGTCATAATACATCCCGTAGTAGAGGATGAGCTAATACTAATTTTTATTTTGATTCCTTACCATACTTACCCCCTAGAGTACTAAAAGGAAATTCACAAATAACCACTTTTATGACTGCTATTTTGAAAATAAGTCAGCTCCAAAACTAATTGGAATTTAGGCACTTTACTATGTGGGAATAATATTTGGAGAAAACTACCCTCAACTTTAAAAAGCAGCTGAGACCTGCTATTCCATCATTTTTACTTTTTTTGAACTCCATGACAAGGTCCTGGAGTTTTACTTGTATAAGTTTGAAATCCAGGACACTGCTGAATTTATATCAGTGGATTTCCTTTATGTGGAGGTTTTCATCTACAAAAGTGGATTTCTTTTGCACCTTATGGAGGGTATTTTCTGTTTTTAATAGAATGAAAGAACCTATTTTGCCCAGAAGTGAAGCCTTGGAGGTTTCATTTGATCTTTTTGTTTTTTGATAGGTAATGTTAAGATATTTTTATTGGAAAACCCGGCATTAGGACATTAGATCTTCATTTCGAATTTGTGATTAAAAAAATGATGAGAGAAATAAATGAATTAGTGAAAGATACATTCAAGACTTCTCTAGATAGTAACGAAAAGTTCCGACTTAACAGGGTTCTTAATAATTAATCTGTACAGTTGTTCTGCATTTTCTGGAAGTGTACAATTATGTTGCTTAGGTTGTGTATTCTCATTACTTCAAAATTTGGAATGGTGAAATACTCTAGTAAATCTCAATATTGAGTTTCAGTCAATTGCCTGGTTACGAAGTAATTGCTGCTTCTTTCTTTGTATAAGTGACCTGTGGAATAAGGATCATAATTCTTTCCATTTACAACTCTTTTCTCTGCAAACCAGGTGATAATTGAGTCAAAGTTAAGACATATGGCTTAATTCCTCTGTGTTTGATCTTTTTGTTTCTTCCTAGATGAGTGCCTGTTCTTGTGTAATATTGGTTCGGTTCTTTTAAGATTTATATCAGTACATGGGCCCCCATCTGTCCCCATGATATTGACTATATATTATATGGACCCGTCCATGGACATTCTGTCTGGGATCCAACTAAAGGTCCGTGGTCCATCAAATGGAATGAGTTCTCAACCTAGATAGTGTTGTCAGTATGTGTATGGGTGAGTTTCTACTCTATGCTACTGAATAGCTCTTCCTAAAATATGATTCGGTTTTTTGTTGATAACAGGAGCTTAAAAAGGATGCCTTTAGGGAGGCTTATCTACAATGTTCAAATGCCATACAGGACATGGAAAAGGAACTGAGGTTGGCTTGCCATGCTCCTGATGCAAATATAGATAGTGTGCTTAAGGTATGCCCTTATTCACTGTTAGATAATAGCGTATTTTTAGGTGGCTAAACTGGAATTCAGGTTTATTGAGTTACCAATGTCCTAAATGGCATATGCTATATGCAGGTTCTTGATCGTCTAGTGTCCAAGTATGAAGCAACTTGTCAGGGTCCTGAGAAATGGAGAAAATTGATAGTCTTCTTACAGCAAAGGTTTGTATACTAATGATTCTTTATTGAGGTACTTAGAATTGGAAATGTATATGTCACATCACATTGCTTTTCCAGCTTGGAAGGTCCACTTTTTGATCTCATCAAGAAGCAAACAGACAAACTTGGATCGGAGAAAACTAGTCTTGCATTAAAGTGCCGCGCCATTGAGGATAAGATGAATTTACTTAACAAACAACTGGAAGCTAGTGAGAAGTATAAATCCGAATATTTGAAGCGTTATGAAGATGCCATCAATGACAAGAAGCAGCTTGCAGATGATTACACGAGTCGTATCACAAATTTGCAGAGTAAATATAGTTCATTGGAAGAAAGATATTCAAGCTTATCAAAAACATTCACTTCAGCTAAACATGAGTCCTCAGAATGGAAAAGAAAATATGAACAGCTTCTGTTGAAGCAGAAGGCTAATGAAGACCAATCAAGTGCAGAAGTATCTGTTCTGAAGTCCAGAACTGCTGCCGCTGAAGCAAGGCTGGCTGCTGCCAAAGAGCAAGCTGAATCGGCTCAAGAGGAGGCGGAGGAGTGGAAACGTAAATATGACATTGCCGTCAAGGAAGTTAAGAATGCTCTTGAGAAGGCAGCGTCTGTTCAAGAGCGAGCAAACAAGGAAACCCAGTTGAGAGAAGATGCTTTAAGGGATGAGTTTTCAAGCACCCTGGCGGATAAGGTGATTATATTGCTATGCATATTGATTAAATTTGGAAGTGCTGCTATGTTTCATTTTTTTCTCTTCCCTTTTAGAATTATCATTCTGTGATTCTGCTTGTTTAGTTTTCCGATATGATTTTGAAGTTATCTTCCTTCATGAAACTGCAGGAAGAAGAAATTAAAGACAAGGCATATAAGCTTGAGCATGCTGAGCAGCGTTTAGCAACACTGACTTTGGAGTTGAGGGTGAGTTTCTACTCTTTGTAAACCAACTTAACTTTCATTTGCATTAATCTTGGATTTTAAAAAGGTGAGAGTGGGATGGAGCAAAGTAATGGAAAAAAACAGGGACGGAGGGGGAGGGGCATTCTTTGTTATTTTAAAGTAGGCTCTATGGAAAGAGAATTCAAACGCGGTGCACTATAAAATAAGACCAATAGGGACTTCATATGGGACCATTTGAGCTGCACATTGTAATGCTACTAGTATTTTTTGTTTTCTTGAGCTTGTGATATTTTTTGTACTGGTCCTCTGAAGTAGCTTTAGCATTCGCAGTGGTGACTTTCACTTGGTGGTTAAATAACTTCAGTTACATGTCCTCAAAAACTTCAGTTATGTGTAACCTTGTGAATCGAAAGGATAGTTTGCTATCAATTTTTGGGATTGATACCGACTTGTCTCTAATAAAACTGGGTATCCAGGCTGTAAAACTATGAATATTTACAATCAATTATGTATGTGGTAATTTAAGAGATTTACATGGGTAGTAGTCCTAATAACAGCCCAAATGGAGCTAGATGGATACATAGGATTCATATAAGCCAAACCCAACTAGTTTGGGACTGAGACACTCTTTATTGATTGTAGTTGTACGATTCAGTATTCACTATTCTATTCTTACCATTATAAAAAAGAGAGTGATACTATTGACTGTTTTGTGATTATTACTTTTTACAGACTGCTGATTCAAAGGTGAGGAACTATGGTCTAGAAGTGTCAGCCTTGAAGGTTGAAATCAAGGAATTGGGTGAAAGGATAGAGAATATAAAGGATACTGCACAATCATTTGAAAGAGAAGCTAAGATTCTGGAACAGGAGAAGGTTCATCTGGAGCAGAAGTACCGGTCAGAGTTCGATCGATTTGAGGATGTTCAGGATAGATGTAAATCAGCTGAAAGAGAGGCAAAAAGGGCGACTGAGCTTGCTGATAAAGCAAGGGCTGAAGCAGCTGCGGCCCTGAAAGAGAAGAATGAAATTCAACGGTTAGCTATGGAAAGATTAGCTCAGATTGAGAAGGCTGACAGAGCTATTGAAAAGTTAGAGAGGGAAAGGGAAGACTTGACTGATGAAGTAGGGAGGTATCATCGCGCTGAGAAGGATGCAAGGTCAAAAGTTGCAATGCTGGAGGCCCGAGTAGAAGAAAGGGAAAAGGAAATTGAGATGCTACTGAAATCAAATAATGAACAAAGGGCCAGTACTGTGCAAGTCCTTGAAAGTCTGTTAGAGACTGAGCGTGCAGCGCGGTCTGAAGCAACCAATAGGGCGGAAGCACTCTCTCTTCAGTTGCAAGCTACACAAGGAAAGCTAGATCTTCTTCAACAACAGTTAACTGCAGTTCGGCTGAATGAAACTGCACTGGATAGCAAACTTAGAACTGCTTCCCATGGCAAACGTGCCAGGATAGATGAATACGAAGCTGGAATTGAATCTGTCCATGACATGGATACAAATGATAGACCAATCAGAGGAAATAAGAGGTCCAAGAGTACAACCAGTCCCTTAAAGTATACCTCCCCAGAAGATGGAGGTTCTGTATTCAGAGGAGAAGATGATGGTCATAGTCAACAAACGAATGGTGAAGATTATACAAAGTTTACTGTGCAGAAACTAAAGCAGGAACTTACAAAGCATAACTTTGGCGCTGAACTGCTCCAACTGAAGAACGCAAACAAGAAGGATATCTTAGCTTTGTATGAGAAATGCGTCCTCCAGAAATCATAGCTTTCAGTGTGCCGGGTTGTGTAGAAAGGTTGTAAGTATCTCAGTTATAGTCAAAAGCATACTACTTCTGGATTACAAAATTATGTGTTTGCATCCTAAAAACATCCTTTTAAGTTCTATAGGGCTTCTACCCCATTAGGTAGCTATACAATCTTGCTATATGCTGCTGCCGCCATCGGGGCTTTTCGTGTGACATAATAGTTTTCATTCTGGTGTGCACTCTAACTTAGGTATTTTTGTTTGAGCCTTCCTAGTGTGGCAGTGGAAGATGGTTTAGAGAGATTATGAAAGTGAGATCACCAGACATCCCTTGTTGTCTCTTTCTTTCTCCATTTGTGCAGTTATTGGTGTTTAGTGAGTACTGAATCCTCGTGTGATTAGTAGTATTAGTATTCTCTTGATTTGCTAAATTTGACAAGTGAAGTAGTTATTAATATTCTTCATTCACTTTTACTTATTACGTTCATCACGTTTTGTTTCATGAGAAGTTTTTATAGTCCATAAATGTTGTGTTTATATTTAAGATCATAAATCCTACAATTGTCTTGTTTATTTTAAATTTTTACTTAATGTATAGTTATAAATTATGTCTTCATAAAGTGAAACAAAATGAATATTTAGTATCTTAATCGAATATCTGTATAAATCTTCTTATTTATTTCCGTCTTAGTTATGTTTTTTTAGTTTAATCTGAATCTTCTTTCTATATAGACTCCAAATTGGAAAAAAAAAATATTTTCCGATATCATTATTTGACAAGTAGTTCAATAATATTTCGCGTTCATATAATTTAAATTTTGGACCCATCTTTTCCTCTTCACAGTTACGTAAATTGTAGGGCATGCAATTATTTAAGGACTTCTCAATATTATTCAGCTTTTTAAAATAATTATTTGGCATCTATTGATCCGTCAGGGAAAAAAATGATTAAGAAATGACAAGCTATAAAAAGTGGGAGTACTGTATTCTCCATTCATTTTTTTATCATTTAGTTTTGATTTTGCATGCTTCTTGAAAAAATATGATTAATATGATAATTTTATTACAATATTCTATTAATTATATTTAGTATTAGATCTTAAAAAATAATTTAATAAATAAATAGTTAATATTAAGGATTACACATGAAAAATAATACTCCTAATAAGTACTCTTTCGTTTCAAAAAGAATAACCCTATTTTCTTTTTAGTTTGTTTCCAAAAAAAAGACCCCTTTCCTTTTTTTGATAACAATTTAACTTTTCACGTGACATGTTTAAGACCATGAGATTAAAAGGCATTTTGGTAAATTTGACATAACTTTAATTTTGAATCATAAGACTAAAAAATCTTGTTTGTTTTCTTAAATTCCATTCCAAGTCAAACTAGGTCATTTTTTTTAAACGGAAGAAGTATTTTTTTATATGTTAAAAATGACAAGTAATTAAAATTAAAAATTTATTTTAAAACTAATTTATAAATAAAAATGCACGAAGAGAGTATATTTTATTATACTATATATATACAAGGAGATAATCAAAGAGACATAACAAATTAAAAGGGGGTCCATTAACAATTAAGATAAGTTAACTGCATTCCAACCTGAGAGGATCGATAGAATTTGTTCAATCTTAATTTAGAGAATTTTTAATATTCGATATGAAAAAAAAATAATGTGAGTAATTATTATGTTGGAAGTCTATTTCCCTTACATGAGCCTATGTAGCGTGAATTCATTGGGAGCTCTTCTCCGCTTCTCCATTAAATGTAAATGATGCAAATTTGAATTAGTTGGGAACATTTCTCGAATAAATCATGTCTTACGCAATGGAAAATCAAATTAGTCTGATCCCTGATAAAAAATCATGTTAAAAAGCTTTTTATCCTTAAATTGGTCTGTGCAGTTCAAATCTGAATCAATCGGGATAACTTCTTCATTATATATATCTTATGCCACATAACTTTGAAATAAATTAGCCTATGTGACATAAATCTGAATTAATTAAATCACAATATAAATATGAAATACTGAATAAAAACATAAAGAAAATTCACATTTCTTGGTCCCCAAGCAAAGTAAAAACAATAAATCAATTACACACCTTGTCCTATATATTGACAAATTCATATTGTAACAAATATCTACATACTTTTATTAGTTTTCCCATTCAACAACATTCCATAATAGCAAGGCATTGCTAGCCATACAAAATACAAAGTCAAAGTCCATAAAAAAATATTTACAAATTCTTAACTCAAATGAACAACAAAAAAAATAAAAAAAATCAAAGATCCAATATTATTTTTATATATATAAACTCTTAACATTTTTTCAATCACAAATGCCACCTAAGCATGACAATAATGTTTATCTTGACTTGACTAATTAATCAAAACTTATAATAATCCAACTTCTAAACTATTCAAAATATTAGCAACTTGTACAATTGAAGGCCTATTTTTTCTTGAATTACCAACACAAGCTAATGCAACTTTAGCTAATCTAACAAGTGGCCTAATATCATTAGGCAACATAAGTCTATTGTCCAAAAATTCACCAAATTTCATTTCTTTAATCAATGGCAATGCCCATTTCACAAGTAAACTTTCTTGATCACATTTCCTTCCACTCAACAACTCCAACAAAACAACACCTAATCCATACACATCACTTTCTTTAGAAAAACCCTTTTTTTCATTACCAATCCAATATTCATCATCAACATATCCCATTAACCCTAATTGTCTTTTATCATAACATGTTAAAAAAGTATACAAACCATAGTCACAAACCCTAGCACAAAAATTAACATCTATTAATATATTCGAGGGTTTAATGCAACCATGCACTATATGTGGTACCATAACTTCATGTAAATATTCTATTCCTCTAGCTATACCAGCAGCAACTCTTAACCTACAATTCCAATCTAATAAGGACGTCCCACCACCACCACCACCACCATCATCATGATCACGATTTTGATGTAAGTAGAAATCAAGACTCAACATACCTCCAAATTCCATTACCACGATTCGTTCCCCAGGGCCCTCAGAAAACCCTAAAATTGGGACAATGTTAGGGTGATAAGCTAAAGATAGCCATTTCATCATAGATGTGAAACCAAAGCCAGCATTACTCAATACAAGCCTAGGATGGATCCTTTTTATAGCTACTTGTTGATCTCCATTAGGTAATATACCTACATATACACTCCCTATACGTCCTTGACCGATGATTCTTCGATAATTGAATCCATCCGTTGCTCCATGAATGTCCATTAATGAATAAGAACATGCAATTTGCTTTGTTGGAAGAGTTTCTTCAGCTTTGATTGGTTTTTTCTTGCAACAAATGAAGAGTAGGATAACAAGACATATGATGATAATTGCAAGTATAGACAAAACAACATTATAAATAATTATAATCTCTCCACCACTCATCTATATAAAAAAAATCTCTATATATTTGGTGTTGTTGTGATTTATGTTGAGAGAATTTAGAAGAAGAAAATTTGGCTAGTTTATAGAGAATGAAGTGAGAATATATATATATATATATATATATATATATATATAAATGGAAGTAGAAAGAGAAAAAAAAGTGGAGTATTTTATTGGACTTTTGGTGTGTACTCTTTGAAAAGAGGAAAGTTGATTTGGTACTGCCTGATCCATTTTATGTGATATTATTTGACTTGGCACGAAGAATTTTTAAATTCAGAATCTAAAATAATTATTAGATATTAGTTGTGTGGCTGTAAGTTATTTTACAAAAGATAAAAAGATAAGTTTAAGATAAAATTATTTTAATTATAATAAAATAATATTTTTTTTTAATAAATTAAAAAGAAAAGTATGTCACATGAATTAAATAGGAGACAAAAAATCATAATTGGAAAAGAAGGTTGAAAAAAATATAAAACATTAATTTGGCTACTTTTAGTTCAGGGTTGGCTGCTAACTGTCATTTGACAAAAGTATAGGGGGTTTGGTAAAATTTCAAATTATGAAAACAAATCTACTCTTGTAATATAGAAATTTTTTTTAATTATTGGTTTAATATTTGAAATTTACATGCTTGATAAATTTAAGTTTAAGTAGATAGATCTGTTGAAAGAGGAAGCGTTATACTAATAATTTTTCTATTTTAAGATTTAAATTCAAAATTTCTAACTGAGAAAAAGAAAAATATATTTTATTTTATAATTGTTTGATAATATCATTATGAACTTATATTATCACTGTTTTATTCTCATTCAATGCCTAAAGAGGTTCAAATATTAATATTTGAAAAGACAAATATTTAGTTATCACCCATTCTAATTAAGTAGGGTATATAATTAATATCATTCTTTTTACAGTAAAAATTATTTTGGAAAAATAATTTTCCCAACTTTAAAGTTTCAATGTGTTCAATTTGGTCATGGTTTTGATGTTACCTTTTTCTTTTTCATTTGTTCTTTTTTCCTTTTCAAATTGAATTTGTATCGATATTTTAAATTACGGTGTTGAATTCTTTTCAATAATTTGATACTTGTATTAAGACCCTAATTAATTTGAATATCTAGAACGTAAGGCCTATTAAAGAAGAAAGTGTTCCCTATATTGTAAAAATAGCTAGAGTGTAGTTGCCACGCGATTTCAACATTATCTTGAAATAATCAATATCATCTCCAAACGGAAACTTCATGCATTGTAATACCTAGAATTTCATATGTGAAATCTAGGACTATGTAATAACGGCTATATTTCAATTTTATAGGTTGAAAAGTGTCTATTTGTCATTTTTTATGTGTTTTTTTTTTGAATATCTAGACCTTAAATTCGAAAACTTTAATCAAAATTGAAAGAATACTGTCTATTCCACATCAATCGTAGATGGTAGCTAGAACATCATTTCCCGCTTTATTTATTTATTTATTTATTTGTTGTGACAAGTCCTTGTTTCCTAACATATTAGCTTTTGGGGCCAATTTTTTGGTTATAAGAATTTAGTTACAACAACCCTAGCTTCCATTCAACCAACCTCATCTAACCCAAAGTTTCATATATGAAAATTAGTCTATTTAATATATATAAAAACTTGTTGGATTATAATATACACTTTATTTTAAATTTTACGCGATACAAATCAATATTTATATCGAACATGAAAATAAATAATACTGTATATTCTAAACTGTCAAAATTTCATTATTCATTGTTTTTTTTTTTAATGAATATACACTACACTACTCTTCTTTCTAAAGAATATCTTTTTGTCTGCTTCCTGGTGTTATGTCACTATTAGTATTTAGGCTTTTCCCACTATGAATTAATAATAAAATAAAAATTATGTTATAAAAATATGAATTTTTTTTTCTCACTATTTTTCAACAAACTAGTTTAGTAGGATAACATTAGTAGATTTTCATTGAAATAAGGTAAAGTTTTCTTATTTTTTTCATATAAAAACACTATTATATATTATAATAGCGCGTAAAAACTTTTTAAAAAATAAACACAAATTAACTAACGACGTCAAAATCGAGTATCCATGCACTTTGCCCCATAAATCACCTAAAATTCTTTTTGTGAGAGCCCAGCCCACACATCTATGGGGCTTCAACTTAGGGGCAGCCCAATAGAGTTTTTTCGAGGGCAACTTTCACATATAGCAAATAAAAAATTCATATTTATATGCTATAGCAAACTTTGCATAATTGCGCTCCATAGCAAACATAAAATTGTATAATTTGCTATACATATACAATTGTATAATTCACTGGCCTAAATTGTATATAATTCGCTGGCCTAAATTGTATAATTCGCTGGCTATTTCGCTGCAATTGTATAATTTGTTTTGCATACAGTTGAATCGAATTAAAATGTATGTATATTGCATAATTATAAGTGTATAACAAGAAGATATATGTTTTTCTCGCTTTATACAAAAACAAAAACACAATATATACACTTCTGTTGTATAAAGTTAGAGAAAATTGTATTTCACTGCAATTGTATAATTCGCAATTGTATAATTCGTTGGCCTTTTTCTCTGAAATATTTGAAGTAAAATGTTTGTAAATTGTATAATTAAGTGAATAACACGAAGATATACATTTTTGCATATGTATATACAATTTTCTCTCGCTTTATACAAAACAAAAACAGAATTATACACTTCTGTGTATAAAGCGAGAGAGGCGAGCGAGATTTTTGGGAGAGAGACGCTGGCAAATTTTAGCTAATGTTTGCTATGGAGCACAATTAAATAAACCCTAGCTATTCCATTTAATTTAGGTTATTAGTTTGCTATTATATACAATTTTCCCTTTTTTTAACGACAAATTACAGAAAATACATATTTTTTGTTTTACTTATTTTCATTATTCCTTATTATTTTTAAAAAAAAGATTCAATTTTTTTTATTTCTTTAATGTATCCAATTTGCATACTAATATATTCGAGTCAGTATTTAATGTATCTGACATACCTATTATGTATCCGAGCTAGTTTTCAATGTATTCAAGCTACATATTAATGTATCTGAGCCCGTATTTAATATATCTGAGCTAGTTTTTAATGTATCCAAACTATATATTAATATATCTGAAACAATAAATAATGTATCCGATCTTCAATTATTATATCCAATTTTTTTAATTTATAAGTAATTAATATAATTAAAACTTATTAATTAGAAATTAATTGTAATTTCTTATTAAAACTATGAGATTTATGTGATTTATCTTTTTTTTTAAATCCAAACCTCATCAAAGGAAAGGAATTAAGATGATTAGCTTTGCTAACGTTCAAAGAGAATCTAGTTATTAGGTTTGGAGTCAATTTTCACATAGGGATATCAAAATATAAAATAATACACCAAGAAAAAGTTTAGGGAGTCGATAAATATACATAAAAAAATATTTTTATCTAACTATACAATATAAATTCTAATGAAATGATGACAATTATATATGCGGCTAGTTTTTAGTCAGTTCGTAACTATCTACCTAAGAATTGTTTAATTAAAAAAGATGCAAATTTCATAAAAGTAAAAAAAAATTGCTAATACAACTAAATATTATGTATATTATCATATATATCCAAACTAATTTCATCATCCATACATTAAAGTAGTAAACTTTTACATAACTTTATTTATTATAACTATAAGCACCAAATATGGAATATATATATCATCATCCATAGTATCAAACAAAAAAATTTATACAACTTTTTGTTGTTGTGATGTATACACTTTGTTAAGTTATTTTTCTGTTACAAAACTAAGCTTTTATGACTTTGATATAATAAACAAAAAATTGAGTGACATGAAATCAATCCTTTCCTTCACTTATAAATAGAGGCGAAGCTAGAGTATAGAAAACAAATTCAGTAGAATTCAGTAACTTCAGTTTCAACCTTTCTGTCTGTATTATAATTTTTAAATTCTGACTCTGTCTCTGCTTATAAATGCTTCTTGATACACAACAAAAAATCCAACACAAACTTGAAATGGAGATTAAAGTGGTACAACAAGAAAAAAAATCACCCCTCTTAGAAGAAAACTTAGAATTACCACAAGTTGAAAAAAATATCATACAAAAAGCAATTAGCCAAACATTTCAAAGCACATCAAACTTAGCCAATCTTCTACCTACTGGTTCTGTTCTTGCTTTTCAACTTTTGTCACCAATATTTACAAATCAAGGCAATTGTGACAAAATTTGTAAAATTTTAACTATAGCACTTGTTACACTATGTGGACTATCATGTTTTATATTGAGTTTTACTGATAGTTTTAAAGACAAGAAAGGAAAAATTAGCTATGGATTCGCGACGATACGAGGTTTATGGATAATTGATGGATCAATAAGAATTCCAAATCAAATTGCAAGGAGATATAAGTTGAAATTTATTGATTTCTTGCATGGTTTTATGTCAATGTTGGTTTTTGCTACTATAGCTTTGTTTGATCAAAATGTGGTGAAATGTTTTTATCCAAAGCCTTCTGATGAAATAGAGGAGTTGCTTGTTGCTTTGCCAATTGGAGTTGGAGTTATTTGTAGTATTTTTTTTGTTGTGTTTCCAACAAAACGACATGGGATTGGTTTTCCTCTCACCTCTAATTAACGTGGTCGGTCAGGATTCATATAATCGAACTCAACTTGATTGAGACTAAGATATTGTCGTTGTTGTACAAGTCGCGTATTGCTACTTGAATGAGGTGGTGGATGTGTTTTTTGTTGAAAACGTCGCGGAATTGGTTCTCCCCTTACCTTTTTGTATGATAAGTGGAATTCATATAGCAGATCCCGACTTGTTTGGGACTACATTGTTATTGTTGTTGTTGTACTAGTCGCGTATTTCTTTTTGGAATATGACGTGGTGCATGTTTATATAATCGACTTAAATTTGTTTGAGACTGAGACATAGTTATTGCTATACTATTTGCATATTGCTTCTTGAATGACTTGGTGCATGTGTTCATTTATTTCGTAATTGTTTTTTGGATGAGAAATTTATACTAGTAAGTTTTTTGTTGTGTTTACAAACAACGTTTTACATGGTTAGTGTGTAAGTAATTGAGAAAATTACGCAACAAAGCAAACTTATATTATTTAATTATTCATCATAGCTATAGTTTGTTATAATTATCATTCGCAACTAACATTATGCATTAATTACGTGGGCTGACTTCAGATTTGTTTAATTAGTCATGTTTGTATATATATAATTCGCCAAAATATACAAATTACATATGTATAATATACAATTCTTAAGCTATATACATATACAATTCACCTCTCTCCCACTCTCTACCCTCTCTCGCTCGCCTCTCTCCTCACTCTCTCGATCTTGCTCGCCTCTTTTCTCCCTCTTCCAATCTCTCTTGCCATATATACAAATACATATGTATAATATAGAATTATCTAACCAATATACATATACAATTCACCTTTCTCCCACTCTTTCCCCCCTGTCTCTCGCCTCTCTCCTCTCTCTCCCAGTCTCGCTCGCTTCTCTTCTACGTATAATATGTAGCTACAAATTGTAATTATCAAACTATTGCTATGGAAAGTAATTAATTATTTTTAAGTTTTTATATATGAAAGTTTTCCATTAAATTTAACTTAATTACTACCAGTTCAAAATGTATTTTTATAGTAATATTAGTGTATATTAAATTGTTACAGTAGATTACGTAAAAAAAATAAAAAGTTCAAAGTTTAGTAATTAATTGTGAAACACATTTGATTGGTTATATAAGGGTATTCCTCAAAACACTTCTTCTTTTTGTAGACAAGATTAGATGGGCCTCTTAATGGGCTCGTAGATAAAGCTCATTCAAATATGGACCTCAATTAACATCCTTTCGAGAAAATTACTTGTATGATACTTTTAAAGAAATAATTTACTGATTTTAGCGACATTTTTTTTTATGTATTGTTGTGTATAGCTATACATAACATTACTAAGATAAATATGTTGTGTATTACAAGTGAATATACATGCAATGTGTAAATGTATTGTAAGTGTTTTAAAATACATTATGCTTGTTTGTTAAGAAATTGACGTATTATAAATGTATTAATTAAATTATGTTTTACAAGTGTATTATCCATGATTGATACTTGTAGTATATGTGTCTTATAATTGTTCTCTATAATACGTATTACACTATATTATAAATGTGTTATAAGTGTACAGTGAAAAAAGTTATTAATATAGTTAATAAATATTTTCTTAATATAGCATATCTATATAAGTTTTCCTGTTCTTCCTCAACGAAGTGGATGAAACTGAAGAATCTAAAACCTTCCCCGGCCTGTAAATTAGGTGGGATAGACAAATTTTGAATCGATAATAAAAATTTAGTCGTTGTTTTAAATATAAAAACTATTTTTTATCACGAAAATAACATTCGAATGCCCTTATTTAAAATATATATGGACCAACACCAACATAAAACGTTAAGATTCAATTGACAATTCATAGAATTTAAAATTTCAGAAACTATTCATGAAGTTCGAACCTTATAGTAAATTAACTATAACTCGATAGATTTGGTGATATGAAAAATCCTAGTAATTGATGAGATGGAAAATTCCTAAACAAAGAGATCCTATATGATTGGACTTTTTGCTTGTATGTTGATCATGATTCTTTTTTTTTTCTTTTTTTGAATCTTCAAATACAATGAGTGCTCACTTATTCCCCATGATGTAACACATTTAGATATTCCCAAAAATATTGTTGTTGTACACATTCTTTTTCAATATATATCGCGTATAATAATTTATACGTACAGGGGCGAATAAAATAATTGAATATGTATATATAATTAAAAAGTTAGAATAAAAATCAAAGATAAATGTAATATAGTGACACTAATTGACATGTTGCAATTCAATCGATCGATTCAAGTACTTCATTTTCAAACTTAACCATGGACCTCTTGGAGGATAGCAAAATCCTCAATCAATTAGCCTAGAATAATTCTACGAGGAGATAAAATTTTCTCTCGAATATATTTCTATTCCTTCTTGGATACCTTTCTTACATTAAGTAATATAGCATTTTGCAATGTATCAGACATCCAAGTACTGTATCCGAGAGCAATGAAAAATTTAATTTTTTTATATTAGGGTTAACTTCCGACATAAAACGTAATTAGCAATATGAGATTTTTACACTTTATATTATTAAAATTATGCTTCCCTAGTTAGTTAAATTAAAAGTTTAAGTTTCCTAATGAGATTATTTTGAGTCCATTTACAAAAATGAAAAATCATCAAGTTAATTGATGATAATAATATATGTAAGTATTATATTAATATTATGCTCTATTTATAATATGTACTTATTTTGTTTAAATATAACGCTGCTTAGTAAAAAATTATGTGTACATCACTGATTATCAGACTACCAAATTTTATGTGGTGATTAACTATCATTTTCCACCAAAATTCAAATTGCCTTTTAAGTCCGTCACTCAATTAATCTCAACCCTAAAAAATAATTTACACTTGTCATTTCATGACCATATATATATATATTTAAAGAAAAAGTACTTTTTTAATTAGTTCATAGTCTATTTTCTACTCATGGTGTTTTGTTGTTGATATATATATGTCAATTTTTGAAAAGTATTTACTTCCATTAATATTTTCCTTTATAAATTACAGTTGAAAATGAATATTATCACAAGAAAATGTTGATAAGGGTATTGAAAATAGAGGCATTGGACAAGACAGGCTCTTCTTCTATGGCCTCTCAAATCCATATCTTAGGATAAGATAAGACCCCACAAAAATATTATAATATTATCCATAATATAAATTTTATATTTATCTACTATTTTTTTTAAATTACATTTTCCAATAATAATAATTTTTTTTTATAAAAAAAACAATCATCTAGCTATCCTTTTTTTTATCTTTAGCAGACATTTGTCACCATGGATATGCTTCACCATGATATAATTGTCCTTTCTATAATAACAAACAAAAAAATACTATAAAGAGACTAAATATAGTTTATTTAAATATAAAAAGATTAATATAGTAAAAATAAAAATAACGAGTACATAAATAATTTAGTCAAATTAAATGTTGATTAATATCTTTCTAAAGAGCGTTGCTAAAATAGAATATAACATTTGAAATAAAAAGATTATTTTTTGAGGGCGATAAATAGATAGTTATATACGTTGATAACAAGCTAATTATTAGTGATCATTTTTAGAGTTAATACATATAATATATTAGTACTATATAGATAAAACTACCTTTAATTGTAGAAAGAATTTTTTAATTTTTTTAAAAAAAATATAAATATTTTTTAAAATTAAAAAGATATTTAGTTATTTTTCTCAAATTTGTGACATGCCCCTAATCCTTGTAATAATTAAGTCAACCTAACAAGAAAGAAAGTAAAAAAATAAAAAATCATACCTAAGGATATTGATCTATATATTATACTAATTCTTTTGTTATAATCTCCATATTACCAATCTGCATAATTATTATAATTATTACTAGCATTATACTTATTCTTGCATGACTTTGTCTCATAACCAAACAACCCCTTACTAATTGATGAATTAACTCATATTGTAGTAAATATGGTTAAATAATTCACCACCATATTTTGTGATGCCTAATGAATTTGTTACATATTCTCAAGTTACATGATTTGAGGATGTCTAATTAAGTGGTTAATTATAAAACTAACCTATGATAGTTTCATTAGTTGAATTTGGGATATATTGGCAATCCTCAAAATATTACAAATTGATACAAAATCAAAATGCATTAATGAAAATAGAGAACTTATTTCAAAACTTCAAGAGAATCGAAAACATTAATCTTTATCCACTAGTCTATACTCTAAGCATCTCAATTTATATAACGTAATTTTATTCAATTTATCTGTAAGAAAGTTATTTATTTTATTTGAATCAAAAATCTATTTAAATAACTCTTTATTTTACTCACAAAATAAAGATACGTTATATACGCATATTATTTTTCTCAAATTTCACTGATAAATTTACAATGATTATGCTAAATTGCTAATATTGTAAAATAATATTTTTTTCTTTCTATAGTTAAAAGAAAAGCAACATTAAATTTCTCTTATACTAAAAAAATGTCTTTAAATTAATTAGATCACACATTTTAAAAGAGAAAAGTAGTGAGAACTCTACTAAACTTGACAGCAAATTATACTAAAAATAATGTCTTTAAATTATTAATTTTATTTTCAAATTATTGAAAATCTTAAAAACATTCATCTATTTAACTTAACTAGACTTACACTCTCGATACACTCCCTATCTGTCACATAACATAACAACTAATATCAAACTCTTGCTAGAGAATGAGACTGGTAATAAAAAATCGAAAGAAGTGTTTTTAAGAACACTCCTAAATTTGAAGAGATTTTAGGAGCATAATTAAGTTTAGTTAATTAGATAAAAACGTATTTTTAAGACGGTTAATAATTCAGGATGAAATTAATAATTCAGGCCAAATTTTTAGAACTCTTTCAATAATTCAGGATGAAACTAATAATCACGTTAAATTTCTTAGAGCGCTTTCAATGCTTCTCTCTATTAAAAGTTTTATTTTATCGTCAACTTTTACCAATTACGATGCCACATAATTTGAAATAAATATCGTACGATTATAATATATTGCGGTAAAAAAAATAAAAAATTGTGAAATACTATTAGGATATTTTAGGAAGAAGACAAATAAATCGAAATAATACGAACCGTTCATTCGTCACCTGAAAAAACACCCCCTCCATTTTTAACAGCTTTTCTTCCCCTTACAAACTTCTCTGTTCAGTGTACTTCTCTGTTCACAAGTCACTATTTTCTCTCTCTACTCTCTCACTGCCAATGGAGTCTCGCGTGTTGACCGGTGGCGCCACCGCCATTCGCGGTGGTCTCCCACTTCTCCGGAAGCCGGCGGCAGTGATGAAGTTCACCACCGCCGCTACTTGCGGCAGTAACAGGGACTTCCCTGCTGGTGCTGTTACGGCAAAACCAGTCGGACCTCTGATTGCCGGCCCCAATTTGATTTGGGGACGACAATTACGTCCGGCTATCCTTCTCGAAGCTTCACCAAAGAGGGAATCCATTAAGCCGTGCTCCGCTGCAGCTTCTTCTTCCGCCGGAAGCAGCGATTCCTCCGGGTAAGGTCCATTTTCAGTTTCTTACTTATTGACCCGACCCGTATTACGTTTAATTTGAATTTTTGACCCGTTTTGTTTTTCTTCGCCCAGGGAGGCTAAAATCGGGTTTTTCAACAAAGCAACTCTGACTACCGGGTTTTTCTTCTTCATGTGGTAATGTCTGGAAAACTTATCATTTCGTAGCTCGTTAGAATTATGTACAATATTAATAATATTGAAATTAGTATCAGTTATTTTATTTGTTATTCATATATACGTAGGATTTAATATATGAATATTTTAGTTTTTATTCAACTACGATAGTATTTTAATTCTTTTATTAACGGTTAAACAGTTTTTGTGATGAAATGACTAATTTGACCTTGATTTTTTTGTAGGTATTTTCTGAATGTGATATTCAATATCCTCAACAAGAAGATCTACAATTACTTTCCTTATCCTTAGTACGTATTCCAATGTGATTTTTTTGTTTTGTTTTCTATGGTGTAATCAATATTTGATTGTAATATAAGGAACCTTTTTTAAAAATATTTTATCCTTTTGTTTTTTTAATAATAATTATTGTGATAATTTTTTTTGTTATATATGCAGTTTTGTTTCTGTTATACATTTGGCTGTTGGAGTGGTATATTGTTTGGTGAGCTGGGCTGTAGGTCTCCCAAAAAGAGCTGTAAGTGTTTTTTTTAACTTGTGTATATTTTTTTACTCAATCAAATGTCTTGAGAGTTACTTATATACGTTGACAGCGTAAAATAAACTTTAGAGTCACGTTAATGATAAATACGATAAATGATGCTCATAAAGAAATGATATTAGTAATGTGGCAAATAAGGTAAGTTACTTGCTAAATATGTTGTTAGTGTAAAAATGTTTACACTCTCATTGTATATAAGTTTAAGTCCATAGTGTGATACGAAAATTAGTTTCTCGAGTGACTTGTGATTGATTTTTTCAATATGTATTTCCTTCTGGAGAAAAAAAATACTGGAGATCTACAATTTGATTTGAGTTTGACTGTGAAGGACGATGATCGATGGCCATAGGGAAGTAATATTATAAATGTGGAACACATATTTTGATTCTTGGTTCATTATTGTCATGTATAAAACCACCACGTTAATAAAACTATAACAAGATTTAGGTATCGATTGTGTAACATTGTTTTATCTTTAATAAAACACATTTTCCTTGACTAATTCGTTTAGAGTTTTTACAAGACTGCAACATTCTGATTTGCTGTGAGTTTTCGATTTCTCTTTGTAGCCTATTGATTCAACACAACTGAAGCTGCTCACCCCTGTTGCCTTTTGTCATGCGCTTGGCCATGTTACCAGCAATGTCTCGTTTGCTGCAGTTGCTGTCTCATTCACTCACACAATTAAAGGTCACATTCCAGCTATCGCTGCAGAAAATTTTTGCGTTAGATAATTCGTATTCAAAGTCTAAGACTGTTCTTTTTGTCGTACAGCTCTGGAACCTTTCTTCAATGCTGCTGCATCTCAGTTCATTCTTGGACAACAAATACCTTTAGCACTATGGCTGTCACTTGCTCCAGTTGTCCTTGGTTAGCCCTGTTCTTCTCTGTCTTGTTCCACTCGGGTTGTAGCGATAAACACATTCTTATTATTTTGAAATGAGGAAACAGCCTGAAAATTAATCAGTTTCAGGCTGATAAATAAAAATTGTAGATTCTTACATTTTTTTTATATTTACTAGAGAAAGGGGAAAGTTGTGTGGTCGTCTTTTAGGTGGAAGAGGCAGGGGCCTCATATCCTCGTGTTTATTTAGTAATTGCGTAGTTCTTTTTCTTTGATGTTTTCTGCTCTCTGTTGCTCCATTTTTCTCTGTACCTTGATATTTTGTCGTCATTTCTTTTTCTTACTGCAACCCTGTTTTGAATAACTTCACCTTTTGAGCCGAGGGTAAGGTCTACTACGTACATCTTACCCTCCTCAAACCCCACTTATGGGATTACACTAAGTATATATGTTGTTGTTTGTTGTAAAGGGGTGAGTTTTTAAATACTTATATGCAAGAGGTAATTACCGTTTTGTGATATATCTTTCAACTGGATGTGCAGGTGTGTCGATGGCTTCATTGACTGAGCTATCTTTCAATTGGTTGGGTTTCACTAGTGCTATGATTTCTAACATCTCCTTCACATACAGGAGTATATACTCGAAGAAAGCTATGGTATGCTCTATGTAAAACTAATCCGAGTATTAAAACATTATCTAAGGCAATTTTCTGATGAATGCTTCTTTTGCAGACTGATATGGATAGTACTAACGTGTATGCCTACATATCCATCATTGCTCTTATCTTTTGCCTCCCGCCTGCCATTTTTGTGAGTCGGATAACATCAGCATGTCACTTTCTCTTTTTTTCTCGTAAATCTACTTTTTCCTCATTATATACTTTTCATTCTGACAACGTTACAGATTGAGGGACCTAAATTGCTCCAATATGGATTCAACGATGCCATTGCTAAAGTTGGTCTAACAAAATTCATAACGGATCTCTTTTGGGTGGGAATGTTTTATCACCTCTACAATCAGGTAAACCAGTTAGTAAATGCTGCTAGATTGACGAAAACCTGTGAAAAACCCTCAACCTCGTAAACATATTAATATGTGACCTACATGCATAATTGGCCTGCTTACAAGATTTTCCGCATTGCTAATCTTCTCTTTTATGTACTTTTCTTTACACAACCAGGTAGCCACAAACACCCTTGAGAGGGTGGCACCTCTTACACACGCAGTTGGAAATGTGTTGAAACGTGTGTTCGTGATTGGATTCTCTATTGTTATCTTCGGTAAATATCCATCTTTGCTAAGTTATATATGCAGAATCCCATGTTACTGGTATTATGACAAGAAAACTTAAACGTATATGTATGTTGCAGGTAATAAAATTTCAACACAAACCGGTATTGGAACCTGCATTGCAATTGCTGGAGTTGCAATCTACTCTTTCATTAAGGCCAAGATGGAAGAAGAGAAAAGGGTGAGTCCAAAGCGAAATACTAGAAAATTTTTGTTCCAAATTTATCAAAATGAATATACCAAGGAAAGCATATGCTGTTGGTTAAACACTTTAGGATCGTTTGATAGTTGGTTAGAGTTATGCAGTTACCAAACATCATATAAGTTTATAAATGAAAACTTACCTCCTAACCAGTTATCAAACGTGGTACTACCTATGCAGAACTTAATACGTGCATAACTCACCTCTAAACCAGCTATCAAGTGACCCCTTGTGACTAGTGGTTTATCTTGCCAAATGCCAAGCTTATTTACCATTATATGATAGTGATCGTTCATGTATCCGTCTCATGTATCTTTACCACTCGTGTGAAAACTCTATTAGAACTCTGGACTTCACTCATCTACCACTCGACCTTTGCCACAAAGATTGTTTCCTTGATTCTATTCTTGATTACCACATGCATTGATTTAACTATATCGAGTTACTAATATCTACTAAAACTGAAATGATTTTCTTCTCGTCGATGTTCATCTTATGATCTTATTCTTCTGCAGCAAAAGAAAGCCGCCTGAAAATGAAGGAACGCGGTATCAGGAAGAAGGTTGTGATGGACTCTGTGTTGATTTTTCACTATTTTCTCCTGTCCAAATAAAAGATGAAGAAGGGAAACCTCTGCTTTTCTTGGAGTTCTGTAGTTTAGTTTGGAGTCAATTGTTTTGATTCAAAGGTCAATTGCCTGCTAATTTCTGTATACTTGTGATTATTGTAATAATAATAATAATAATGTACCAACTTCTATAAATATTTCATTCCCTTACATCTTGAATTCATTAAAGACTGAAGATTTTCATATATTGTTAATACAACATGTGAATTTTCATGTGCATAGCGATAGAAAAACTTATTTGCATCTGATGTTTACACTGATCTAATAAGTACTTGTTCATGAATGGTTCTAGAAATTCTTCTAGATACTTCTACAAAGAAAATTCTAGTGATCTTTATCTTCTACCCTAGAATATCCAGATATTTCTTGAAGATAACTATTCTAGATTTTACACAAGACTATTCTAGAAACTATACTATAATAATCTATAATATTTCAAAAATCAACTTTATCATTTTTCACAACTATCAATGTAATTATAAATATTTGAAGATGTAGTAGAAGTGGGAATCGAAAATGGAATATATGGAGAAGTACTACTCTTTTCCCTTGTAATGTCACTTGTTGTCGGTGCGGGATAGGGCGTGTTGAAAATTTTAGAGTTACTTAAGTCCAAACTCACTTTGCATTCTCCCTGTCCCGCCCTTTTGTCATCCCTACTTGTTGATTTAATCTTGAACTTATTTTTTCGAGCCCCGCCGATGGGTAGGTTACGAAGGAGGCCACCTTGAGTCTTTTACAACCTTTACAAAAATAGCGAGGTTGTGACATGTTGTAATTGTTGTAGTAACAAAATTTGGTATTTGTTGATTCACATCTTGGACACTTTAAGGGTTTTGTTGGTTTAGTAGTTTTCATATCAAGAATATATATATATATATATATATATATAGATGATGAGAAAATGATTTAGTGTTACTCTAACCTAGATATGAATATGAAAGAAAATAAGTGTTATGTTGTGTTTTTGTTTGGGAGAAATGGTGTGTTGAGGTGAAAATACAATATGAATGAAGGTGTAGGACAAGGTCTTATATGGATTTTTTTAAAAATTGAATGTAAGTTATATATATAGGGGTACTCATGTTAAATAGGTGGATTGAGTTGGAATTGGACATATCAAAATAGCGAGCGAGTCATTGACTCTCCTTTAAATTTACATATACAATTTTTTTTCAGTTGGATTGAAATTGAGTAAAAATCGAGTCATAATTCAATTTGCTCAATTTTTAATAACTTATGTATAAAAAATTGTTTGTTTGAGTATCTAATACATAAAAACATTTTTGTTACCCAGACGATGAATTTTAGTCAATAATAATATGTTTACTTAAATACTAATCGATGATCATCAAAAAACTCATACACAATTCAGGTGTGGATAAACATAAAGACTCAAATGAGCATGGCTTAACCTAACATTAAATTTCGAACGCTTTAAATATTTTTAGTGAAACTTCTGACTTCATCGTTATTGGGTAAGAAAACGTAAAAAAATGTGAATCGTCGATGGTTGGGTCCATTCGTTAGGTAGGAATGATTCAAAATCGTCCATATGCTAAATTTATTATACAAACCGACCATGCTTTGACATATGGAGTCTATTGAAATAGTAATGGGGTCAATATGCAATTCATAGAAAATTTTGGGGTATAAACAAACACCGGCGAAGAAGATACACAAAGCATACAACTAGGGCTGCATATCGGTTGGTTCGGTTCGATTTTAAAGTTTATCGATTTGGCTTATTGATTATCGGTTTGTATAGAAGTCAAAGTATTATACAATCATTAAGATATTGACTTATCGGTAATTAGTTTATCAGTTATTGATCGTTATCAGTTCGGTTATTTATTTAACCGTAAAGATTTGACACAAAAAAGAAAACATTAAAAATCACTTAGAAATAATGTGACAACCCAAATAAACCATGCACATAAGTTCACAAATTACATCTTGCTCAAAAGCAAATACTTTTACGTTGTAGAATAACCAAGAGTTTGAGACAACCAAAATAAAAGTACAAAATCGAATCCTAAGTCAAAGACTTAATATACAAAACCATATACATATAATTATTTAATTTACTACCAGATTATTGGTTAAAGAAAAAACCTCAAACATTAAAAACTGATAGCCCGATAAAAAATAACCAAAATCGTTAAATTAATAACCCATTAATGATAAATCACTAATTTTTTTTTAATTCAAATTATCAGTTTCGATTCGATTTTGAACTGCCTACGTATCGATTATCACCACCGTCCCTTGAGTCTCATAATTCTATTTGTAGCCCTACATGTTTGTAGTTTAGTCTTTGGTACCATTTATTTATTTCTATACAAAATGAAGAATGGTCGGTGATGTTTATGCCATGAAAGGTAAAAATTTGATAGGTAAGGTTTGATAATGTGATATTATCATATTATACTTGTGGACATTGTTAAAAATAAAATAACAATAATATTATTTTTTTCGATACTTAACAATTATAAAAACTTGTGAGAAATAATCAAGATTTAAATTCAGTACAAATAAAAATAATAGATGTTGGTTTTTCTATTGTTGATTAATAAAGTTATTGAGAATATGTATTGTTATATAATATAACAAAGTTAATTGATACATGTCCTTAGACTAGAGATATTATGACAGATATCTATACAATACAATAATCGAGATGCAGGAAATTGTTGATATGATACACTCATTTTTTTTCACAGATAAATTATTATTTTCTATCTCGATATAATTCTCAACTTGGATAATTATATGTGTATGCCAAGGGAAGCTTTCAAGCCAACCTAATTGTTCTGAGAAACTAATAAGGAATTTCCAACCCATAAAGGGATAAATTATAAGTGAAGAAATGGTTGTATAAAAAGTCGTTTTTATTATCTCCCCATTTAAATTATGTAGGAGGAAAATATAGAAAAACTTAATATATCCAACACGTATAAATAGAGTGTATATATCTAATAAAATTCATAAACTTAACGATTGAAATGAATGAATATAATGGCATTGATCCAAATTCGAATTTGTCTTTTAAGAAAATTATTCAATATGTTTGAATTATTGATCTATAACCTAATAACTTCAAATAATTAGAACTCCAAGCTCATGCATTTCTCATCTCGACTCCATCTCTCAAATAATTAGAACTCCAAGCTTTCTTTCTTTTCGATTATTGTTATAGTACTTTATTCACACACCCATCAATTTTCCCCTCAAACATATCACTAGTAGATATAAAATTGTCGATGAAAATCAATTAATAACATCATATTGTGAGGATATAAAAGAGGTATGAAGAAGTTTGAACTCTGTATATGAAGAAAATCTTGTTGAAAACGCCATTTCGAAAACCAAAAAAAGAGGGATGAAGAGAGTTGACCAAGGACATAAGGTAGGGCCAAAAAGATTGGTGCATTTCTTTGTTTTGTTATTGATGGTCAAGCATGCTCATCACCAAGATTATTTGTGGTCTAGTATGGAGGATTTAAGTGTGTTTGTTACTCACATCATTCTAGTAATCATTAATCATCAACACATACTAATTTTCTTTTTGCATGTATATCCAAAACTATATATAAAGAGGTAAATACATTGATTTTTTTTTTCACTCAGTCATTTTTATACTTATCTTTCTAATCATTATCAGTTGTTGGGCTAGTTAAAACGATTTAAACATGTATAATTTTATTTAAAATATATCACATTATTTATAGTTCTAACACTATATAAATACCTTATTTTTCCTTTATATATACTTTATATGTGAGAGTTTATTTCCACACACTCAACAATTTATCCTTCTAACTAAGCTCGACATGACCCATCACAATCCACAGACTAATCTAGAGATTTTTCATGCGCCGTAGCTAGCTCACATGTCATTCAAATATTTATGACCAGTTATAAAATCAAGCTCATGGCAATATAAATATAAAGAGATGAAGACAAAATAAGTAAGATGGAAGATAAGACTTTCTTTTGATTCAAGTGTATTCTACAAAAGGTGAATGATATCTCTATTTATAGAGTTGAGATATCATCCCAAAGGCCTCCATGATAAATGCCCAATTAGTAGGTACATAGTTATCCAAATGGTTCTTATCACCTTGGAACATGTATACATGAATACAATTAAGTCTTGAGTATATCTAAAGGACAATCCACACAATTCAATGGATTTATAACACTCCCACTTGGATGTCCATAAATAATGTGTCTCGTTAAAACCTTACTAGGAAAAACCATGTGGGAAAAAATTCTAGTGAAGGAAAAAGAATACATATATCTTTTGATACGCACTATTTGTTGCCTCATTAAAAACCTTGCCAGGAAAACCCAGTGGGAAAAAAACTTCGGTCAAGGAAAAAAGAGTGCAACGCATATTATACTTTTCCTGATTAAAACATCACTTAATTTCTTGTGATGATGTCTCTAATCTTCGTACATTGTGGTTGATATATTCTTTTCAAAGAAAAACCACACATTTCTTGAATATGGTGTGTCATTTATCTCAACTAGACGCACTTTCGACTTGCTTCATGGAGGACTTTTATTTTTGCATAGCAACATTTACTTCATTGATCGCCAGGATATTATTGTGCCTCCAATTGCAAACACATAGCGTGCTTGAGATAGAGCTTTATGCGGATCAGATAAATATTCTGCATCTGCGTTACCAATCAATTTTGTCTTGAATTCCTCGGAATAGAATAAACCCATAACTATGGTCCTTCAAGGATATTCAATCATGTGCTCAACACCATTTCAATGTCCTTTTATCGGGGAGAAACTGAATCTTGCCAGTAAATTTACTGCAAAATAAATATCTGGTCAAATATTGTTAGTAAGATGCACTAGTGCCCTGATTGCACCAAGATAGAGTTTCATCACCAAGAAACTCTTCATCCTTCTTTTGAGATCAAACCGAATCATCATTTATGTCAAGTAATCTCATAATCATTGGGGTACTCAATGAATGTGATTTATCCATATAAAATTGCATCAAAACTTTTCAGTGTATGTGCACTGTTAGACAAATATTTCATTTGTCAAATCATCAATCTATCGGTCAAGACAAAATTTTGTCTTACCAAAATCTTTTCATAAAAAAACAAGGACAATTAGGGTCATTCTTTTGTACCCTTTTTCTTCCTTGACCATTTTAATCCATATAAGGATTCTTGAAGCTTTATTGAAAAAGTTTCTTTCAAACTCTTATATGCTTCAGACACCTCGATTGTTTCAAGGATTTTCATATAACCTTCATTGTCTAGCTAGACATTACAATTATTCATTACATGCATTCAAGTTTTTCATATGTTGCCAGATCAAAACAAACCTCATTGCATCCACAAAAAAAAAAGAACATCTCCAATAATGTCAGGATTTTTGCGATAAACCTTTATGCCCCAAGGCACAAATCGTATTTGATATCTTACGGTTATAGTATCACATAATAATTTATTTGTACCCCACTGACATTATACCTTGATTTATGGACTACCAGTCCAAAATGTCATTTTTCTAAGTGAAACAGAATATACTTGAATTGTGAATTTTATTTGGCCAACCATTTATCTGTCCACACTATATGACAGATTTAAATTCAAGATCCTCGTCACAATTTATATCATTGAGCGCTACCTCATATCAAAGATATCGTCGACGATTATTTGATATCGATTCCAACAAGACATAACTTATCGAGATCTCTTCATTTTTCATTATTTCAGGAACCTGAACCTTTTTCAAGATTTTATGAAGTTTTATGTCAATGTGCTCTTTTATAGCACTTGCCTCATTATCATGACCATATTGATCATTTGCTCCTTCCTTCTTCAAGGAATTTTATATTTGAAATCGATTGGTCTATTACGCTTCCGGCGTATCATAGACTCTGTCCTTCAAGGTCTTCACATTAGAGCATTTGCAGCTGAATTCTATCATAGGGTCAGTGCATTCATCTGGAAACTGATTTGCAACATTATGCAACTGAATTATTCCTTGAACTTTAAGTTCACATATATATTTAACGAGGATCTAGATAATTCATAATTAAGCTCACACATAATTTTCAGCTATCAAAATCATCTCTCCCCCTAATGTTAGAAAATCTAACATTCATCCCAACCTTATTTGGAAATTCATCTTTGTGCGTGGTGGAGCAATTAAAATCATAACCGCACATTTTAATATTTTAGATGAAAATTATATGGTTCCTGACCCTGAACCAATTTTAATGGGAGACCTTGTTGGCTTGATGCATACATGTGTTGCTACATGTTAAATAAATTTATCTCATACCAAATTTTGTTTTGGGAGTTCTGTTCTCATAACCATGATTTAGCTATAGTTAGAGGCATACAATTTTAGCTAAATCAACCAGCATTATCAATATAATTTCATGATTTGGAACTGTGCTCTTAATTTAACAATTCGAGCAAATAACCTTACACACACCATTTGTAAGTTGACAATAAAACACATGTGATCATCGTATAGATGCATCTATCATATAGTTGCAGATGATCCACATGGAAGGTGAATGGGCCCATATTCACCTTTTTATATGTTCCAAAAACTTCAGGGGATTACAATCCAAACCTTAGCTGGTACAATGAAAACAAGCAATACAAGAGAATTCTTGAAGAATCTTTTATTTCTTCATCATATAAGCCACATAAATTCTCAATTACATTTGCATCACATTTAAATCAGAATGGTCAACTGATCATGCCAACTGATTTTTATTTCAGTACACTAATAGTTTACTTTTGCATGTGATTCCATCAGTATGCACATGTTTGTGTGCAACAAACACGAGGAAAAAATGGGTAATATTTATAACCCTCTTCAATTGTAGTAATTTAAAGATATTAAATCTTTTCATAATTTATAGTCTCAATATTTCTTTTCAATTCATCCGAAACTTAAAAAGTTTCTTTTGAGACTTACTACAACCCAATATTATTCCATTGATAATAGCACAACTCGTTAGAGCTTGCAATTTAATTTTGTGTACTATCACATGTTCCATGACACCATTCCTATGGTGAGCATCTCCTTCAAGGAGGAAATTATATTATCATTGTCATGGTCAAAATCATTACGAGCAAGACATGTTTCTTGCTTTACTTTTGTTGTACCATAGGTACACAACCAATGACAAATTTGTATTGCCACACAATAATGACTACAACCCTTATAGACAAGAACTATTTCTTTCTTTTGCCCTTTCGGTAGTTCACAATAAACATACCATAGTGACGTATAAACATACAATACCATTAACTATTTCTGGCAAATAAAATTTATTTCCTCTCAAACCTCCCGTAGAGGTGAATTTCGGTGTATATATCATTTTTTCTCAAACCTCCCATAGAGGTGAGTTGTGGCATATATTCAACCCATAATGATTTTTTCACATCTTGACTCATTCTCTTACAGAATAGTCGAGAATTCACGATACTCATTACAAGTCACATTCTCTTCAAGGAATGGACTAATCATTTATATGTACTTCATAAATTTGCATTATAAGTACATTGTCATGGTTTTTAAAATTCATCATTTCCATGACACACCTCAACATCACTTTGAAAGATCAAGTGTATCATCACTTTATCTTCTTGTCTTTTGATGGAGGATTTATAAAGTTGTCAAATTGGGTCGACAACATTCACAAGTCCAATGACCTTTCATACCATTTTATAATAAAAATTGCCTTCACATTTTGAAGGACTATTTGGAGACCCCGTAGTGTTCTTCCTGTTATAATTATCACAATGATGACTATTATAATTCCGTCATTTCATGCCCCTTTTAATATCGTTAAATATTTGTCATCTTTCAGACTAACTATTTACTGCTACCATATTCATACGATAGAATAGAGCAAGTGAACATGCGATTCCAAAATTATCATATGTTGCTACCACATTCTTTTCAAGGAATGAAGCAAATTCAATAAGACGAATTTCAAGACTTTTCATCAAAGCCTTAGTCATCATTATATCATCACTATGGTGCATTGACTCAAACTCAATGTCTTATCCATATAAGGTGTTTTACGCCATAATTCTATGGGACTTGAACCAATCACGGTGCATCAAAACTCAAATTGATGTCTTACCCTTTTGGTGCGATAGAACTTGAATCTATCGTCTTATCCTAAAATATTTTTCATTATGGTGCATCCGGACTTTAATCAGATGTCTTACCCTTTTGGTGCGATGAAACTTGAATCCATCGTCTTACCCTTAACCAACGGTATAATAGACCGAAGTACAACATGACTCACCCTTTGAGTCTTTCAAAACAATCAAAATAACATTCAAACTCATGCTTTAAAATTTTATACCTTCTTCTATTTAAGAAGTTTTGTATAGCATGTTATATTCAACCAATAGTAGTATATGTCTTCGGTTCTTGATAATTGTTAGTGACTGAATATTATTTTTTATTCTAAATCATAAAATATTCTAGAAAATACATACCTGATTTTATGCATATAATACCTTGATTCTCATAATGAGATCAACCAAAACATGAGTTAAAGAAAAACTAAAACTCAATCTTAATTGGCTAGAGACTCGTGCTGATAATGTGTTATAAAATCAAGCTCATGGCAATATAAATACAAAGAGATAAAGACAAGAGAAGTAAGATGGAAGATAAGACTTTCTTCTTATTCAAGTGTATTCTACAAAAGGTGAATGATATCTCTATTTATAGAGTTGAGACATTATCCCAAAGGCCTCCATGATAAATGCCCAATTAGTAGGTACATAGTTATCCAAATGGTTCTTATCACCTTGGAAACATGTATACATGAATACAATTAAGTCTTGAGTATATCTAAAGGACAATCCACACAATTCAATGAATTTATAACGTGACCAACAAAACTCACTTGTTTCTTTTCTATAGTGATAACTTTTTGATTCATAAATAAATAAACTAAAAATATTACATCAAATTTTAACGCCTAAATTAAAGACATTATATCATAGTCAATATCAACTAGAATGTCAAAGTATACTTTGCATTAAAGTTATACATCCAAATAATCACAATTCTTTTGACAAACTACTTTTTTTAAATATATATATATATATATATATATATATATATATATTTTATTTTATTTTTATAAAAAATTTTATAGTGTGACTTTTTTCTTTTTTTTTGGGCAAAATTTTTATTAATATTTGAAAATTGATTTGATAATTATATACTTCCACTTCCCTTGGACAACAAAAGTTTTCCGTTTGAGAAATCAGCAACAATGAAGATGAGCAGTACGCAAGGTCCACACTCTCTGGCCTTTCGGGTAATGAGACTCTGCCGTCCTTCGCTTCACGTCGAAATTCCGGTCAGATTTGATCCTTCCGATCTGTTGTTCGGTGAAGATCTCTTCGATGATCCCGTTGCCGCTTCTCATCTCCCTCGACTCCTCGCTGACACAGTCTCCGACGGAACTACTACCTCTGCGGCTGATCCATCGGATCTCTCTTACCGGAATAGATTCCTTCTTCAGCATCCTTCTGATTCTCTTGGCCTCCCTGGTCTCCTCCTGCTACCTCAGTCCTTTGGGTTCGCTTCGTTTTGCTTTCTCTATCTTAAATGTTAGTATTAGTATACTCTGTTTGTGGATTTAGTAGTGGTTTGACTATAGGTTTCCAAATATAGATGGATTTTGGTTATAACAAAAGGAGAAGATAAAGCATTTTATTTTAATTTACGAAGATGGATTTGAAAAACAGGTTTGGAGCAATTCTCCAAATTTGGAATAACTCCAAGCTCCTGTGAATGTGGCTATACTATGTATCTGGATTTAAAATCATTACTCCCATACTTAATTTTTGTAAAATTCTTACTATAAGGAGTAGTTAATATTTTTAGCTACATGATATGTAACTTACAGTGCTACTTTTTATGCAGTTTTAAAATGTGGACATTTAATGTTTTGAAATTGAAAGAAGTGATGTTCAAGTTGCTATATAATTGGATGTTTGGCCCTGTACTGTGATATCAGTCCTTTGAGTTAGCTTCATGTTCTTTCTCTTAACTAAAATGTTGGGGCACTTGTATCTGGATTTAAAATCTGTGTATACACTTCTTAAGATGTTCATCACCTACTTTCATTCTATTTTAGAAGGCTATTACTTTTGAATAGTTCAGTTGGTTTTAGTAGTATTATTTTTGAAGTGCACTACTTGATGTATACTACTTCTCAATCATGATGAGGTTGTACAAGGGATCAATCCTTAGTATGTTCCTATGACTTACTAGCTGATGAATTGACACTACATATTCAAAGGTGGGTGCCGTGGTGTATGTTATTTGCATAGGATATGCTATTGATTGAAGAGACGCATGGTGGAGTTAACGAGTGGCTAGAACACTGACGACAGGCCCTAGAGTCTAAAGGTTTCAGATTGGGTAGGACTAAAACTTAGTGCCTGAAGTGCAAGTTCAGTGTGAAGATCGATGCAAGATTCATAATCAAGAAAGGAAATTTCAAGTTACTTCGGTCCATAATCCATAATCCATAATCATGTTATGCATCATATTATAGAGGGTGGATGAAATGGAGACTCACATTTGGGTACTATGCAATGAGAATGTGTTGCTAAGGCTTAAGGTCAATTCTACAGAGTGGTGGTTGGACCACAATTGTTGTATGGGGCAGAGTGTTGGCCAACCAAGAACGCCCACATTCAGAAGATAAATGAAGTGGAGATGAGGATGCTCAGATAGTTGTGTGGGCATATTAGGAGAGATATGGTTAAGAATGAATACATGGTAAGGTGGGAGTGGGGCCCATCATGGACAAGATGAAGGGAAGAGGTTGAGATGGTTCGGGAATCGGGCATGTGAGGAGGAGGTGCATGGATGTGCTAGTAAAGAAGTGGGAGAGATTGACTATTACATGAGTTACAAAAGGTAGAGGTAGGCTGAAGAAGAACTAAGGGGAGGTGATTAGACAAAATATGATGCAATTTCAACTTACTTAAGACATCACCTTTGATAGAAAAATGGGCAAGCATTAGGCTAGAATATTTGTAGGTACCCGAGTTTTCTCGCACTTCGTGTGAGAGAGGCAAGGGAGCTAGCCTCCTCTGTGCTTTTCCTTATTACTAGTATTATTTAGTAATCGTGTAGTTTCTTATCTTCAATGTGTATTATGATCTGTTACTTCATTTGCTTTATCTCTTGTTAGTTTGTTGTCATATTTTGTGTTACCATGCTACAAATTCTTCCTTTTTCTTTTTGTTACATTAGGTCTTAGGCCTAACTCACACCCCAAAAGCTAGCTCAAAGGGAAGAGGATTGCCCAAGCCTTATAAGGAGTCCACCCATCTCATTAATCAATGTGGGACTTTTGTCATTTTTGACACCCCACCTCACGCCCAGTGCTTAGCATCTGGTTCATGGGCAATTTGATTTTGGGGGCCCCAACATCGGGTGAGATGGCCTGCTCCATGTGAAATTAGGTCTTAGGGCAAACTCACACCCCAAAAGCTAGCTCAAAGGGAGGATAATTGTCCAAGTCTTATAAGGAGTTCACCCATCTCATTAACCACCGATGTGAGACTTTTGTCATTCTTTAACACACCACCTCATGCCAGTGCTTAGCATCTGGTGTGTGAGCAATGTTTGATTTTGGGTCTACTAGGTCTTAGGCCTAACTCACACCCCAAAAGCTAACTCAAGCCTTATAAAGAGTCCACCCATCTTATTAACCACCAATGTGGGACTTTTGTCATTCTTTCACATTTTCGAGCCAATCAGAAACAACCTCTCTACCCCAAAGTAGGGGTAAGGTCTGCATACATCCTACATCCTACCTCCTCACCAACACTTGTGGGATCACACTGGGATTGTTGTTGTTCTTGTAGTATTTCTTTTTTGAGGTCCAATAGATTCTTCTTGTAAATTTGTAATAATTTAAAATTACAAAAGTTGAAACTTCTAGTATTACTACTGTTTATGCAGTTTTTAAATGTGGACATTTCATTTTTAAAATTTGAAAGAAGTGATCTACAAATTGCAATGAGATCGAATGGTTTGAGCCTTCGTACTCTGATATCCGTTATTCTTTTTGAAATGGAGTATATGTTGTCAAAAATTTTGTGCATATATTCGAACAAAAAATAATGGGAGATGTGCAATCACTGCTTATATGGTGGATTTGTTGTGATTAGTTATTGCTGTTTTCCCCTTTACAATTTGTGATCTGCAGGGCAATATATTTGGGAGAGACGTTCTGCAGTTATATAAGCATAAATAACAGCTCCAATTTTGAAGTTAGAGATGTTACCATCAAGGTGATTTGCTTGCTTAGCTGATTACATAAGGAGCTACTGTAAATAGTGCTAGAGGTTCTATGAATGTATTCAACCTGTTGATAAGCAAGATTCTCTTACAATTTCAACTGAGGTCATAAAATTTGTGAGGTGGCATGGCTGAATTCCTGCTCTCCCGCTAGTCTTAAATGAAGCTGGTGTTTTTACCCTGTTTGAGTTACTTTGTGCATTTTAGTACAAAAATATTACGAACTGTTAAAAAAAACACAAATATAACCAAATGGTTTTTTGTTTCTACTAAGTGAACCGTCTTACAAGAAGCATGTGCTTCTGGTATGGAAACTTTCGTGGAAAAAATAGTAAATGGAGAACAACAATGTGATAGCAATCTTCTTGTCTTAGGGTCACATTTGCATATTTAGAAATATGCACACACAGAGGACATTCTTGACAAAGTTACATAGAGGAAACATTCTATGGCATTTTGTATAAGCCATGCCTTTATGCTCTTCATTGATCATTTGTTGCTAAACTAAGTTCTCTATAAAAATTCATTAGTTAAAATTTCATTATTTGAAAAGTGTGCTACGGATGTATCTTACACTGAAGAAAATGAATTAGATCAATGCTCACAATAGAGTCTATGTTGTGAGTGCATGAATATTGAATGTCTCTTAAGCATCGATTATGAAGCTTTAGTTTTTGTTAGTGGATATGCTATCATTTTTCTACAGTGTGTTTAGCTTAAAGCGTTTCACAATATAAACGGCTTATGAATTGTTAAGTCACAAAAGGTGAGATAAGATCTGCCGATTTAGACCTCAAGAGTCTCTGATTGTGAGTCAAGTCAATACTGGGATCTTATTTTAAATATATCTTATTTCTCATATATCAGCAAACTGAGATGAGCTAGAAACTGTCATACCTTTGGAATTGGAATCCTTGACTCTAAGAGCTGCTTTATAGAAGTGATATTTAATTTTTTACAGGCTGAAATCCAAACAGAGAGGCAGAGGATACTTCTTTTAGATACTTCTAAATCACCTGTTGAGTCAATACGTGCTGGAGGTAGATATGACTTCATCGTGGAACATGATGTGAAAGAACTTGGTGCACACACGTAAGATTCATCATAAAAAATGGCGTTCTATGTTGGTAGTAGCTTTCTACCAATATGATAGTTTACTTATCCAACTCCTTCATTTTTCTAGGTTGGTCTGCACTGCTCTTTATAATGACAACGATGGTGAGCGGAAATATCTTCCACAATATTTCAAATTTATGGTTGCGAATCCACTTTCTGTTAGAACAAAGGTACATAAAAAAAATCCAAGCTGTTTGCATGGTTAATGTGAAAGGATTATATATGCTTTATTTTCTAATGTATAAGGAACAGTTTTTACTTTTACTTTTTTTGCTGCTGTTTTAAGATATTTCATATTTGATTTCTTTATTATTTCTCAAGTTTGTTCGTTCTTTTTCAAGATAATAACTGCTAATTTGTTTCTGCAGGTCCGCGTTGTTAAGGTAGGTTGGTTCAAGCTCTTTGAGTGTAAGTTCATGATCTGGCATTCATTCTCTCATGTTGAAATTCTAAAGAAAATGGGTCAAGAAAATTCAGTTTTTGCATTCAGTATTTCAATTTCATCGGTTGGGTCGTGTCAGTTAAGGCCAAGTTTTGGTTACATTCAGCATACTGCATCTGACTTGCCACTTTGGAATATCTGCATTTTGCGACCCCTAGATATCATTTGCTTATATGTAATGTCAGTTATTTCAACTCATTTTGGCAGCTTTTAATGGCTAAAAGGATTACGTGAGATCACATTTAATTTTAATAGTACAAACCATCTTGACTCTTGAGAATCATTTACCAGAAGCAGTGATCTCAGCTTCTACATTTCTCATACTTTTTCTGTTCATGACAGTAAACCCTTTTTCCTATCCCAGGAAACCACTTTTTTGGAGGCTAGCATAGAGAATCATACAAAATCTAATCTCTATATGGACCAAGTTGATTTTGAGCCAGCTCAGAATTGGAATGCTACAGTACTAAGAGGTGTTGATCACCATCCAGAGAGCAAACAACCAATGAGGTTGACTGATAGATATTCTCTGTTGTACCATGGGAATTGCAACATTTTTTTTGGTTTAAAATTTTGACATGTTCACCAATTGATTTTAGCAGTCATCTTTGTTCCCTCGACTAAAGTTTGCTGGTCTATTTGATCTGCCAGTGATGTATTTAAGCCTCCTATTCTCTTAAAATCTGGGGGCGGGATCCATAATTTCCTCTACCAATTGAAGTTATCATCAGATGGCTCTCCACTGCCGAAGGTGGAGGGAAGTAATGTCTTGGGAAAACTTCAGATAACTTGGCGGACAAATTTGGGTGAACCCGGACGCCTTCAGACACAACAAATTCTTGGAAGTGTAAGTGAAGTGATTTTTAATATTGAAGTTTTGATGCACTCCTAAGGTATTCTTTTCACACCTTGCAGTCCATTGCTCAAAAAGACATTGAACTAAGAGCGGTGGAAGTGCCATCGATTATCATGCTGGAGAAACCTTTCATGGTAAGACTGAAATCATGTCTAATAAAATAATAATAGTCCATTTCTCCTAATTCAGTGCTGACTGCTGTTTGAAACTAGTGTTTTGGGGATTATTACGAGAGTCCTTTTATCTATGGAATTTGTGAGGAAGTTTGTTCATTTGAATTGCATTTGCTAGTTTTCCATATTCTGCTTGTGATTGGTCTGTCATGAATTCTGATGTCTTTGTGGGCTCTTCTGTAGGTACGTCTGAATCTTACAAATCAGACAGACAGGGTGCTGGGGCCTTTTGAAGTTTGGGTGTCACAAAGTGACTCACTTGATGAGAAGGCTATCATGGTTAATGGTCTTCTAACAATGGTGAGACGCTGAAATAGCTTCTGCCCTATCCTGATTAGCTTTGTCCTTTCTCTCATTCAATGACCTAATGAAATTACCTTCTTTTTGTTGAAGTTCTTGTTTGGTGCATGCATTTCGTTCTGTTTCTAATTGTCGGACTCTTATGTTTAGCACTGTGGTTGTCATAATATTACTTGCGCACTTTGATGTGCAAGTTCAATTCTCTATCAGAATCTTACTTCATCTACAAGTCTAATTTCGTCCAATTTTTTCTCTTTACAGTTTAACAGTTGTTGGGCATAGGGTTACAGTTGTTGGGCATAGGGTTACACCTGCATCTTTTTCTTGTCTATTCTAAACTTCTCTTGGTTACAGCATTTGGCACAGGTGGAAGCATTTAGCTCTTCAGAATTAGAGTTGGTGAGGATAATCTTCAATTTATTCTTGTAAAATGGATAGCGCTCAAATGCTATCTTTTTTAATCGGATATATCTTTCAGTCGTTTATTTGATCATTCAGTTGTTTCCTTGCATGCTAAAAATGATTCTGGGTGCACTTTCCCATGTAGAATCTGATTGCTGTGAAGCATGGGGTACAGAAAATCACAGGCATTACAGTGTTCGACACACGCGAGAAGAAAACATATGATTCTTTACTGGAATTGGAGGTGAGTTTCAGCTTACACAACTGTTGACATGGAGGATAATGCTTCTTTTCAATTTCATTCCCTCTCTATACACCTTTTCTTATAGTCGAATTTGGTTGCACCCTTCTAATACATGATTGTCCACACATTGTCGACCTCCCTTCAGTATAGATCCAGACCTCTGTCTACTCTCATTGCCACATGGTATTGACAAGAACATTGTCTGCTGACAACTAGTGTTCCTAAAACACTACGGATGAAACTCAAATTGATCTACGCGCACACCCTTAACTATTCATCCTTCTCTTGGCATTCCAATAACAGCAGCCCAAAATAGAACTCACTGGTTGAATGTCTCATGTTCGAAAAAGTAAAGAAAATGTTGAATGTCTTCTTATATCATAATTCTGCATCATACTGCAGGTATTTGTCGATTCACAGTAGGTATTTGAGCCAGACATCGTTACAAAGTAATAGGGACGTTGATCTGACTGATGATCGGAGTTAGTACTTTTACAGCTCAGAACATCACAGTTAAGATCTAGAGTACATCTCCAAATGCCAAACAACGAGACAGGTACTTGCCTGTTCAATAGCCTCAATGGTTCTTGGCATTCATCCAGAGGATCTTTAAACGATTAACTTGTGTTTTTATCGATCGATCGACAGTGTACACTAATCATGCACCTGTTATTTTCTCAGTGTAGTTTTGTGCCTTTCCTCTACCAATTGTGCTAAAATATTGGGGAAGTTCATGTTTTCATTTTTTTCTTTCTTACATGAAGAGAGTTTTGACACTTGATGTTAGGATCGAATTCACACACAAACTTGATGAATGAAGAACACAAAAACTTTCAAGAGAAAGAGATGAGAGATCTAGAGAGAAAAAAAGAGAAACCAATATTTTGTGGCAACACCCCGTGAGGAAACTTTCACGGGTGTGTGGGGTATATATATTGATAAATCAGAGTATTTTTTGTTACAGAGAATAAATAGTACATCAAATATTAATCAGGCTCCACAACCTAACACTCTTTGAGAGTCTACCACAAGACACTCAAAAAGAATTTATTGAAAGAAATAGTCAAGACAAATTGTTTTTTTGTAGTAGTAAAATTTTTAGGTTTAAAAACATTTTGGACATTTTTATAATCTATTTGACTATATATTATGTAAATTTTTCACTTCCAACATAAAAATTGAAACAGTTCTTTTTTTCTAGAAGGCTTCAACATATTTTCAGGTGAAATACATGTTCAAATACCCGTTCAAACTTGAAATATCTTTTATGTGGTCATTCACATAAATATTCTTATTTTATTGGGGGTTTTGATTTTTACCCTCAAAATTTTTTGACCTTCAACAATTTTAAGTAAAAATAAGTGGTCAAAAATATTATTGACACGAAAATTACCTTCAATGCTTCAAGTAAAAATAAGTGGTCAAAAATGTTATTGACACAAAAATAACAAATACGTTTTTGCACAACATAAATTTATGTTTTTGTATCAAGTTATAACGTATTGTGAACTTGATTCTTACATAACTTGTGTTGAACGAGACAAGTAAGAATTTAGAAGTTATGTCGTGTTATTTAACTTAATTCTTATATAACTTATGTCTAGCTAGGTAAATCGACTTATGCAAAACTAAGCAAGAATTCTTTAAATTTATTGAATCGAATTAGGTCATAAAATATTATACAACTTATGTTGCATAAATAGATTTTATATCGAAATTTATGTTGAACAAATTTTTATCGATATACTAGGTAAAAAAATATTTTGATCTACAAATTTACGAGGCTTTAATATGTGAATTCATAGCGTTTTTCTCTTCTTTTTTTTTCGTTTTTCATTTGTTTTTATCTCTCGTTTTCCCTTTATTTTCGTTAACAAACATTTTTCATGAGATTAGCTTCATAGGTTTGTTTTAATTTCACTTCAATTTCCTTGATATGTTTCTGAGTTGTGTTCGTGGAGTTGAGTTGAACAAATTAACTTTATTACCTATGGTGAAATCAAAGGGTGATGATACATGAATAATTTTTATTCTTAGTTGAACAAATTAATTTTATTGATTCTGAAGATGCTACATGAATTATTTTAAATTTTTAGTTGAATAAATTATACTTATTGGTTTTGCTGAAATCAAAGGGAGTTCAATTTATCGTTATGGCCAACTAAAGAACTAAATATCAATGAGGTTACCCTTACGTAAGAATTAAAAGATAATACAATTGTATAATTTTTTTTTAATCATAGCTGTCAAACTATGAAAGTAATAGTTATATATTTTGCATTATTCATCTCTTAGCTTTTTAGTGGCAAAATCATTTCTAGAAAATAGGAAGAAAATCAAGGATATAAATAGTAAAATGGCATATTAGTTAGTTTGATATATCCAACAAAATGAGTGGAATTAAGACAAAATTTAGTAAAGAGAGATTGTCACCGAATGAAAACAAAATAAAATAATAATTAAAAAAAAAACATATAGTGGCTGAGCCGCAACAATTTATTCAATATTTTATATTATATATATTGTTCTCATAAATTCTAAAAAAATACAATTAATTATAATTTATTAATTAATTTTTCTTTTTCAATTGAAAATATAATTTTTTTTGTAACATTTTGTAAGAAAATAATGAACACATATAAATTATTGTATGTTACATAACAATCCAAATATTTCAATCTCTTTTATTGATGATAGTTTTGAATTTTTTTCAAGAGAAGGGTGGAAAGTGAGGAAGAAAGAGACGTAGAAATAGAAACTGCTTCCGAAATGAAGGGGACTAAACAGGAACAAGAGGAATCCACTGAAGAAGATCTCAATTATTATAAAAAGTATTAAGATTATTCTAAAAGTGTTTAAAAATAAAATTACGACTCTATTTCATTGAATATGTCAATTAGAATACCATTTTTACTGATATAACATTTGATAAATACTTTTAAATACAAAAATCAATATTATAATGATTGTTACTTATCACATTTAAAGTTACAATATTTTTTAAATCTGGTTATTTGATAATCACATTAGTTTAAGCTTTAAATGTTTAATAAAACACCTCAAAAATTGAAGACAATATTAAAACATAGTTGATTCAAATCGAAGTGAATTAGATAAATTAAGATGCAAAAAGTAACTGTAAATTTAATTATTTATGATTTTTAATTATAATTACATCAATAATAAAATTTCAAAAATACATACACAATATAATTTCGTCCATTTTTAATTTTCATAGTTTCCTTTTTAGATTAAAAGAATAATAATTTTGATTAACATTATATGATGTATTTTTGTACATATTATTACACATAACATTGAAATTTATAGCATTTTTTGTATAGTTTTTTAATATCTAAATTTTTTGTTTAACATATCAACTTAATATAATCTTATTTAATTTTTAAAAATTAGTCAAATTAAATATCGATAAATACGATATGATTTTTTAAAAATCTGTCACGACCCAAATCGAGCTGTGAGTGGCACCCACATTTATCCTCCTATGTGAGCGAACCAACCAATCTAAACCCCATCATTTCAAACATAATGAACTAAATACATTGCGGAAGACTTAAAACTCATTAACAAAATAAATCAAATAACTTCTAAAAACTCAAACACTTATTATTATCCCCAAAATCTGGAAGTCATCATCACAAGAACATCTATCCTCAAATTACTAATCTAAGAGTATCGAAGAAGCTAAAATAAGTAAAAAGCTAGTCCATGCCGGAAGTTCAAGGCATCAAGACATGAAGAGGAAGATCCAGTCCAAGCTAGAAGCATTAGCTCACCCTGAAATCCGGTGTAATGAAGACTGGCTAGAGTTGCGGTTGAGTTGAAGACGACGGCACGTTTGCTGCACTCCACAATTTAACAAGAAGAAACATACAAGTAGGGGTCAGTACAAACACGGGTACTGAGTAGATATCATCGGCCAACTCAAAATAGAAAACAGTATATATCAGATAATATCATAAATCAACTACAATACTCAATCTGTAGCAACAACAAGTACTATAATCGTTAATAAGTACCACCAAGTTCACACATGAGGACTCAAGCCTCAATACCATACTCATTTGGGAATTAGGTTCATTAGATTGAGTATATTAACATCTTTCAAGATTCATCACCTTTATTCTTGTGTCGGTACGTGACACTCCGCTCCCCTACTACTATGTATCGGAACGTGACACTCCGATCCCCTAGTTCTACGTGTCGGTTCGTGACACCCGATCCCCTAATTCTACGTGTCGGTTCGTGACACCCGATCCCCTAATTCTACGTGTCGGTTCGTGACACCCGATCCCCTAATTCTACGTGTCGGTTCGTGACACCCGATCCCCTAATTCTACGTGTTGGTTCGTGACACCCGATCCCCTAATTCTACGTGTCGGTTCGTGACACCCGCTCCACTAATCTCATTCTATTAATTCATCAAGCCTTCTTTTATACCAAGGCATTATCAATCTCATTACTTTAGTTCATCAAGCCTTCTTTTATACCAAGACATCATCAATCTCATTAACAAGGGGTTTCCAAGATTTGGGATTCAATAGCTTCATCATGCTTATTTCATCACAATTATATAATCACATTCATGCGAGCATACAATTAAGCATATAGAAGACTTTACAATACAACCCAACACATATCATTCGCTATTAAGAGTTAACTACGAATAGTATAAAAACCATAACCTACTTCCACCGAAGATTCGTGATCAAGTAAGCAAGTTCCCAAAGCTTTGTTCTTCTTCTCGTTTCTCCTCTTTCTTGTTCGATCCCCTCTCTCTCTCTTTCTGTTCTTTTCTTTTTCTTATTCAAACCCTCTTTCTTTTACCCTAATTAGCATATAATTAAGTATAAAAGATAGTGAATTAACCCATTAATTAATTCAAAGTTATCTCTTTTAGCCCTCAAGTAGTTAAATTATTAACATTAACCCACTAAATTTATAATTATAGCTGGAATAGTCCAAAACGTCCCTTAAAACATTTAAAGAAATCTAACCCCGCCTGGGATTACGCAGCCTGTGACGGGCCGTCGTGCCTGTGACGGGCCGTCGTGCCTGCGACGGTCCGTCCTGCTGCTCCGTCACAGAGTTCAGAGACTCCATTCCATTAAAGGGTCTGTGACGGTCCGTCCTGCCCACGACGGTCCGTCCTGCCATTCCGTCACGAAGTTCAGAGAGTCGATTTCAGTACCCAAATTTCAGAATTCTAAGTGTTTTGGAACGAGACCCCATCGACGTTCCGTCGTGCCCATGACGGTCAGTCGTGGGTTCCGTCGTCTCAGCCAGTTTTTCCAGAAATAAAATCTGCTGCTCAAAACGACTAAAAACAGGAGGAGGGAGAAGTATACATAATTTTCTTAGGTATTTTGTTTCATCAAATCTGGTTATCTCTTTTAGATATGTATATCTCCTTCATCTGCTTTTGTTCGTTTTAATCTTGCTTTTTTACTGGAATTCGATTCTTTTCTATGCATCTTTGTCACTGAATTTGGGTTTTTTTTGCTGCCATTGCTTTACTGGATGAGCCGTCCATACGGTATATATATAACCTCACATATTTAATCCAATTGAGTTTGCAAAACTAAAATTATGCTGCTGAATGCTGATTTATTATAAATAATCTGGTTATTTCTAGGGATTTTGGGAGAAGGGGTTGGCGTATTTTGTGGCAAAATCATTTCTAGAAAATATGAAGAAAATCAAGGATATACAAAAGATAGTAAAATGGCATATTAGTTAGTTTGATATATCGAACAAAATGAGTGAATTAAAGACAAATTTACAAAAAAGAGATTGTCATGAAGTCAAAATTTAGAAAAAAGAAAAGAAAAGAAAAGATAGTGATGAAATGAAGTCTTTCGTAGGTGATGAGCAGTAATAATTTATTCAATATTTTATATTATATATATTATTCTCATAAATTCTAAAAAAATACAATTAATTATAATTTATTAATTAATTTTTCTTTTCCAATTGAAAATAAAATTTTTTTGTAACATTTTCTAAGAAAATTATAAACACATATAAATTATTGTATGTTACATAACAACTCAAATATTTCAATCTCTTTTATTGATGATAGTTTTGAATTTTTTTTTCAAATGGATCAATTATTATAGAAACTATCAAGATTATTCTAAAAGTGTCTACAAATAAAATTAAGACCGTATTTCATTGAATATGTCAATTAGAATACCATTTTTACTTATATAACATTTGATAAATACTTTTAAATACAAAAATCAATATTATAATGATTGTTCCTTTATCACATTTAAAGTTACAATATTTTTAAAATCTGATTATTTGATAATCACATTAATTTGAGCTTAAAATATTTAATAAAACACCTCAAAAATTGAAGACAATGTTAAAACATAGTTGATTCAAGAGAAAAGACATAAAGAGACCATCGAAGTTGTCCCATATTTGCATAAAGACATCTAAACTTTTGAAGTGTCTCATCACCCCACTAAACAACTATATATCGTTGTAAATTAGCCATTTTTACCCATTAACTCATCTGGGTTGTTTACACGCACGTTAGGCGCATTATGGGCCATTTTTTTTCCTTTTTATTTACCAGTTTAAAACAGCCACATGTCATTTTCTTTCTTTGATATTAATTGTTTAATCAATTTTTGTATCTTCCCCAATTTAAACTCAAAAATAGCCTTTGGTAGCCCTAAAATTTTGATTTTTATGGCAAGAACAATGTTGGTTCTCTCTTTTTGACGACTTCATCATCTTCCTCAAGAAAATAAGGTAGGAATTCGTCTTTTTCTCTTTTAATTTCCAGTATAAACGTTAATTTTAAGTTTTTTTATGGTTGAATTTCTTCTCAATTTTGTGGTTAGTTTTTGATTGAAAATGTCAAATACAATGTTGAATCGTATTTGTAACAATAGCAACTGTAGGAGGTCGATTCTAACACTTCTACACTATAATAATCAATAAAATCAGAATAATAAAAAAAAGTGAAGATTTTAGAACCCTAACATGTTAGACCTTCAATCTCCAAGAATTTTCACAAATACACATCAACAACGATCAACAATGATCAACAACGAGATTGTCAACAACAACACTGTGTATTTCGTTTGATTTTTTAAGGAAAAGTTGAGAAATAAAATGAAAAGGAGTTCACGAATTTTCTTCCAAAAAAAAAAGGTCGGATCGGGTTACCTAGAGAGTGAGTAACACGCGCATTACATAGACGACGGAATGAGTAAAAATGGTCAAATTACAACAATATATAGTTGTTTAGTGGTGTTATAGGATACTTTAAAGTTTATGTGTCTTTATGCAAATATGGAACAACTATTCGTATTAATAAAACTAAAAACCTTTTTTGACAACTATTTGTAGATGGTAGTATACATAAAACTGAAAAGGTATTTTGTTTCATCAAATTTGGTTTTCTCTTTTAGGTATGTATCTCCAACCTCTGCTTTTGGTTGTTCGTGTAATCTTGTCTCTTACTGGAATTTGTTTCTTTTCTGTGCATCTTCGTCTCTGAATTTGGGTTTTTTTTGCTGCCACTGCTTTACTGGTTGAGCCGCCAAGGCGGAATATATATAAGCTCACATATTTAATCCGATTGAGTTTGCAAAACTAAAAGGAAAAACAAGCAGCTGAATGCTGATATATTATAAATAATCTGGTTATTTCTAGGGTTTTTTTGGGAGAAGGGGTCGGCGGATTTTGTGGGTTACAAACACAAACTCAGTTATTTTTTACGCAGGTATCTTACTTAATCTTATTTCAATAAATATTTCATGGGATATTGGTTTATAGAGTAGTATTTGGTTATCGTATTTCTACTAATTGATTGCAGAAAGCATTTTATGTTTTGGTGACCATGTAATCTTTTTGAAGAATGTTCTCTGGGAAATAAGTCTCGAAAGGATGCTTTATATAGAATTATTTTTAGTGTTGTAATGAAATCAAGATTATAAGAATTCCACTGATGTTTATTTGAATTCTGAAAGAATGTTTGTTTTCTTTTTTAAAGAATACTGAAACTTTTTTTGTGCATTCGTAAGTGGTAGTATTTCTTTTGCAGAATGTGTATATTCTTCCCTAACCCCTGCTCAAATATATATTGACGTGTTAGCCTAGGCAGTGTATTGAGCTCTCTCTTGTAGTATTCATCCCTTTGAAATAGGTGTGACGCTATGTTGAGTTTGTTTCTTGTTCAGTTTCACTATCTCGCAGTTGCACTCCACTGCCTCTTTTACTTATTGGCTGCAGCTTGACACTGCTAAGCAATCTGACCTCCCTTTTCATTACATTTTATATGAATGTTCAGAAAACATACGTGTATATTTTGCCTGAATTGAGTGTTGATTTTTCTGACGTCATTATTTTTTGTATTCCTAGACGAAGATACACGTAGAGTAATATGATCTGAGAATTGAGATTCCCACTATATGCTTGACTGTTCTTTCTCTTCTCCAGTTTCAGCTCATAACTGTTAAATAAGTTCTTCAATGTTGGACCCTGAGGCTTTAGCAGATGAAAACTATGTTACTGTGCCTCGTGGTGGTCCTATTTACATTTCTGATATGGTTGGTCCACTCACTAAGGTTGCTGACTTTGAGGTCAGCATCTTCCATGAACTTGAGGTATGAAGCTGTTTCAACTTTGGATTATATTGGCACTCATTATTTGAAGCTTTTATGCCTTCTATAGATTCCATGGTCATGTGAACACATACTTGTATCAGTAGTTTGATGCATAGCTCTCCTGGATCCCGAATAAACAAAAATAAAAATGAAAGAAAGAAGAAAAAGGCCATTTTGGGTGTCATAATTTCTGAAACTTTGATTATGGTCAGTATTTTAAAGATCTTAATTTTGTTATGCAGCGCCTCAAGGCAGAGTTGTCCTCTGATTCACTGGAAATGTTTGATGATGAGATATCGTAAGTGTTTCCTCTACTCTGCTCCTCTTTGATGCTAGAAAAGGAGATGAAACCGATGTGTATCATATGTACCTTTTGCGTACTTTCTCTTGCATATCCTTTAATTAATTTCAGATGGTGATTAGTTCATTTTTTTGACATGCAACACTGCAAGTTTTTTGGTTTACCATGTCACGGATATGAGAGTGACAATTGAAACAGGATTTCCTGGAACGATTTGAGAGATTTCTCTAGCTTTTGCCGACATCAGCTCTCTGTTTGGGAGTCTTTGGGTTTTGTTGGATGAACAGTTTCTTTTTCCTTTCCAGAGTTTGGTTTGGAATATTCTGCTCCAAGTTTATTATTTAGACAGAGGAGATGACACAAAGTAATAGTGACTGAGGGGATGGTCTCATTGATTCTATTTCGTGTATAGTAGTTTTTTGGATGGTTTGTATTTATCAACAACACCTTGTTAGTAGGTTGTTGGTAAATTCTTTTTTGTCTACAAGTTACTTGTGACAACTATTAATTATTTTCTTTTACTTTAATTTAGGGAACGTAGTTTAAAGAATATTGTAATTGATTATGTTTTTAAATCACATTTCTGCTCCTGGTTGCTCAGTACTTGTCCAAAAGAAAAATAGTTGTACGTAATAGTTATGATATTATGATATTGACTCTTCAATTTCACTTTGGTAAGAGGACCTCTGGATTATTTCTTAAAGTTTGAGCAGTCTACTCAGATTGATCTGACTTTGGTCATTGATTCTTGCAGGATTGAAGATCTTAAAATTATCTGTGAAGAGGAATTGGTGGCTCAGGCCTTTGAAGAAGCATTTAAGGTATCAATTTTTAATTATAAGCAGCTATCAAAGAGTTGGTTTACAAATTCTCATTAATCCGAAAAAAGGGTTCCAAATTTTCACTTACAAGATAAAATAAAAGGGATCTTCATGTAATGATAACAGGATGACGAGTTAGGGATCCTCAACAACAAAGGTCCAGACAAAAGCAAGACCAACAAGAGGAAACGGAAGAAGAATACTGTTGATGTATGCTAGTGACCTTTTTCTGTTATACATATCTGTTCTGACACTCTATTTTCTGTTGTATTGAAGTCTTTCTTTAGTTCTCGGTAATTTGAGTTCTGTTTCCTCGTCTTACTTGAAGCATGTGTCCTATCCTATCATGAATGAGGGTTCTATATTGTCATACTATGCATTAACTGGGACTATCTCGCTTGGATGAGTAATCTAGCATTTTGTTTTATATTGAAGATTTAGGTTAAGATGTATCAAGACTAAAGAGTTAAAGAAACGTTCAAGCTTATTTTCATCTTTTTAATCCCTTAAGAATTTACTTCCGATTTTAGACTCACAAGCGTTTATCATAGATAGGAAGAAGTGGATGTATGAAAACTGAAATGTCAATACTCCATAACACATACTTTAGAAGTGATGTTACATGAACGGAAGCTCCACCAGACAATCACAGGAAAAAGCCTCCAAAACTCAAAGAAATCTATTTCTATTGTCATATTAGTCCTAGTAGCTCATACAACTTAAGTTCCAACAAGTTGAAATGGAGAGATCTCCCAAGTTTAGCAATACATTTTTTTAAACAGGAGAAAATAATATTTGATCAGGATATATTGACCCCCCCAAGATATAAAATTTGAACAGGAGAACAGAGACTGTCAAACATAATTCGTTTCATTGACATGATAGTGGTTGCTCATTTTTTCGCCATTTTCTTTCTTGTTGCAGTTTTAATGTAAGTGTGTTTGCTTGTTTACTTTTTCAAATAATAAGTTGATGTTCTTGCATTTTGTAGGAACACTATATTTTGAAGGTGGAACAACTTGCAAAAGTTAAAGAGAAACAAGAGGAGGAGAAAGCAGCTGCACGATTGCACTCTTTCAAGTATAGATCATCGTTTCTAGTTGATATGCTTTTATTTATTACTAAACCAACCTGTTATATCGATTGTTTGTATTTGCATATTTTGTATTCTTCATCTTAGCTAACGTTTTTATATTGGTTCAGTGGTAGTTGTAGCAGCAGCCACTCTGCTCCAACATCCTCCAGTAAGAGTGGTAGGATGATATCACTCAAGTCAGGAAGCTTGGGAACAAAGGTTATGCTTCTAAGAATCTTGATTCTTTTTTACTGTATGTCATGGTTTTGGATGAGTCTAGAATTTTTAAAGTCTGAGCAAGGCTTAAGTTAGTTTAAGGATTATTCCGGCTGTTAAAAAAAATTAATGACCAATTCAGTCTTTTTTCCTTTATTTGAAGGAGAGACTTCTAATCACCTCAGAGATATAATTGAATGGTTTTCATCACCCCACATAATCTCATTGCAAATTTTATTACTTTCAAATGCCATGATGCAACTGTGTGACCATCCAACTCTACTTTCCCCTATGACTGCAAAAGTCTGGCGCGCATGGTAGATCAACATTCTGTTTGTTGAAATTCCCTTTTTGGACTGGTCAAATTTATTTGATAAATTAGGCAAGAACAAAAAATTACCACATTTACTAGAAGGTGCAAGGAGCACACATTGAGGATAAAATAGGAGAAAGTTACTTGGGATTGTTTAGTCCTATCCTCTGTATACCTACATATGCACCAGCCTATAGGTGTAAGATTGTGGTGAGTGAGGGTGTTAAAAAGGAATGAGGTAGACCTAAATCACGGGATTTCTGTTGAAAGACCTACAATTTCTCAGAATTAGTGTAGACTTTGGCTGAAGATGAGCACATTGGAAGAAAAAAGATCCATATAGGTGATATCTGGCTAAAGTAATTTCATGTTAGCCAATACATTGCACTTGCATAAATTGTAAATCTGTAGTATATTCTGTGATGGCATCATGACCTTTCCAATGTCGCTTTCAAGAGCAGGCTAAAGTAATTTTATATCAGTTTTATTCTGAATTAGATGTGCATAACACTTCTATAGTTTTAGTCCCCAAAATTTCTGCTATCTTAGTTATAAACAGATGATGGTTTGTTGATTTTGATCTTGGTTTTTTTAATGGCAGGTGAGAGCAGTAAATACTCGTGAACATATTGCATTGCAGTTTCCAGAAGCTATCCTGTGTGTTGAGATTTATCATTACAAAAAGACATGGACAAAAGTATGAACATGCTCTTTATTGCTGCTTGAAGCGCTGATGAAATGAAGTTAAATATTATTTCATTTGTATATTTGTGTTATCTGCCACCTTTCATCTTCATTCTCTTGAGTAGTCATATTAATTCTCTGGGAACAGTATGCTTGATACCTTATCTGTATTATGAGATAGAAGCTATTTGCTAGGTTATAGCTTATTCAGGGTGCATTTTGTATGCTTTGACTATTCCGACCCGCTGCCATAGTATTGAAACAATTTAGTTAACCTTGTTGAGGATGATCAAATAACGTCCTGTTGTTACTTCTTTTAGTAGTACTCATGTAACTTCTGTCCTATTGTTATGACTGACTATGATGATATGCCATAGTATTGAAAGAATATAGTTAACCTTGTTGAGGATGATCAAATAACGTCCTGTTGTTACTTCTGTTTTAGTAGTACTCATGTAACTTCTGTCCTATTGTTACAACTGACTATGATGATACCTATCTGTAGACACAAGAATTTCTGGTTCTTGGGCGGCAATTTTTGACAGAAATGAGAGACAAGATTTATTGCATTACTGATGAGATAATGAAAAAGACAGGCAAAAATGATCCTTCGGGCTTTTTCCTCGTGGAGGTAAGTGCTCTAGCAAAATTTTCTTCCAAATGATTACTATCAATTTTGTCATCACCAACCTAAATATTTTCCATAGGATGTCTTTTGCAATGATTTCAGGCATCCTTCTGCTACTGACTACAGTAAGCCAATACTTGATTGGCTTCAAGATTCTAGAAGTGAGGCGGTGGAAAAATGGGAATCTATCGCTTCTGGTGAACTGCCACAGAAACAGAAGGCACTTTTTGGCAGTAAAATTGGACCACAATTGCCCCATTTCAAGACCATTCAAATGCAAAAAACCCGCTTCTGTGACTTATGGTTTCGACTTGGTGCTGGATATCTTTACTGTCACCAGGTAATATTTCTTTCTCAGTTTGTTTTGTTTTTCTGTTGCTCAGGGAAATTTTTCATTAATAATTCAAATCAATGTTCATTAGTAATACTTCACCACAGAAGTCTTAAGATAAATACAATGAGTATACACATATTATGACATATAGTTCCAGTCATGCATCAAGACTACCCAATTCTGTGCGCACCCAAAGGGTAGCGGCTGCGGGTTTCCCTTGTCAAAAAAAAAAGACCCCCAATTTTTTGATTTTCTTTTGGACGATATCCAATTATTGATAGAGAGGCATTTTCTATTTCAACAATTGCCAGTTTGCCACTATGCCTCCATCCTTATCTAGTGGTGTCGGGTATATGAATCCTCTGTATTTGTTCCTCTCTTCAGAGCCATATCCTTCCAATGCTGGGAAATAATGTCATTTAAGGCCAATGGTAGATTTAAAAAAAAATAGAAGTTCTTTGATGCTCACACTCATTTCTACCAGGACATAATGTTAAATGTAACAACAAAAACTTCAATCGTAACTAGTTGGTTTCACTTATAATAATTATTTGATTCTACTATGTTTTGTTAAGTCTGCATTAATATCCTGAAGTTATAGATTTCAGGCAGTGAATTTCTACATGATTTAAGGTTCAACTTGTACCTTGCAGCATCTTCAATCACTACAAACTTTTTCTTGACATAGAAAATAGAACCCTCAATCACTATAAACTAGATTTTCAGATAGATGCAGAACTTTTAGTGTATACTCTTTTAGCAATAGAAGTGGTTGGGAAGGCTCTGTGGTGTACAAGAGCTCCTATAAGAGTGTGTCTGGAGCTTCTGAGGGATCAACAAGTCATTTATTCCAATTTCCTTCATTGAAAAATGGTGAAGGATATTTTTGTCCTATGGAATAAAATAGGCAAGGGTGTATTATGACACAATTAGTGGTAGATCTTTTTCTCTGCTTTTTGGGAGGGGAGCAACGTATCCAGTGTAATCTCATAAGTGAGGTCTAGAGAGGGTAGTGTGTATGCAGTCCTTGCCCTATCTTGTGAACTTAAGAGAGATTGTTTCCGATAGACCCCGTCAAGTAAAGCATACTAGACATCATTTGACTGCCTACTAACCTTGTTCCCTTATCCTAGACCTCCATATCCTCTTATTTAGGGTCATGTCCTGCTAAGCGTCAAGTAAAGCATGAACTTTAATGGAAAGAGGCAGAAAGGGAGAAAAATACAAACATAGAGGTTTTAGATCAAGGCTAATAATTACAAGGATAAAAGACAAATATACGAACAAAGAAAAAGTTACGACAAAAATGAACTCTCAGTTATTTAGTGTGTCAGACGTTCATTGGCAAGAAAAAATATGCCATAGAACTTTAACAATGATACTGAAGACACATTAACCAAGGCGAAGTGCTCAAGACATTTTGAGCCTCGTTTAGGGGTTAAGCGCGCATTTGACAACACTGATCCAACCTATTAATCATTGAGATTTACCTGCAATACCTTAAATGTATTTGATTCTGTAATAATGTTTCATTGTCAAACGTTATGTTTAGCATGAATTGTAGTACTCTATGTATATATGTTCATGGATTTGTGTCTGTTTGGCATGGTCTATAGGGGTCCCGCTAGCATCATTGAGATTTACCTGCAAATACCTTTGAAATACTTGATCCTGTAAATTTGTTTCCATTGTTAAACTCGATCATGTTAAGCACGAATACTATTTATATCTTATATTGATTTTTTGTCTGTTTTTGCATGACATAAAGGGAGACTGCAAGCATCTAGTTGTAATAAGAGACATGAGGATGATACACCCTGAGGATGTACAAAACCGAGCCGCGTATCCACTGATTACCTTTCAGCCAAAATTGAGGTTCCAGAAATGCTCTGTTTGCAAGATTTTTAAAGCAGTTAAGGTGACTGTTGATGATAAATGGGCTGCTGAAAATCCTTGCTACTTCTGTGAACTGTGCTATTACATGCTCCATTATGTAGATGGGTCTTTGCTTTATGATGATTTTTCTGTTTATGAGTATCTCCATGAGTAGAATGTAATCAGAACAGCACAAGTTATATAGTAATCCCTTTTCTTTTGTGTGTGTTTTATTCCTGTATACAATTTACAGGTAGGGTATATTTGGTCTTTCGAAAACAACCTTCTCTACCTGCGTACACCTATCTAGGGGTGGGCATTCGGTAATTCGGTTTTTTTTTCCGGTTTTTTCGGTTCTTGTACAATGTGTACCGAACACCGAACCGAAATAATTTGGTTCGGTTCGGTTTTGTTACTTCGGTTTTTTTAATGGGCCTGCTTAGTTGGGTTTTTAAAAATTTTCAAATTTTTTTGTTTGTTTTAACTTAATGGGCTAAAAATAGTTGCATCAAAAAGTGTCTTTTTACTTTTTAATTTTTTTATTTTAAATTATAATATTTATTATTTAACATTAATAATTAATATAATATAAATATATATTATAATATAATATATTTCGGTAAATTGAATTACCGAATAACACAAAATTATATATCGAAAATCGAATTGATATATCGATAAAAATACAAAAACATATACCGAATATCAAACTGAAAAACCGAAATATCAAAAAAATTTGGTTCGATACGATGTTTCGATTTTTCGATATTTATGCTCAGCTCTACACCTATCGTTTTCAGATTTTATTTTTGAGATAACACTGAGTCTGTTGTCGTTAGTTCGTTTGTTATGATGTAAAAAAAATTGAAAAATACTTTCCGGTGCCTCGTTTGGAAAATGAAAAACATTTTTCAAAACAAATTGACAAATGCCAATAATATTTCAACACATTGAATAATCAAAGACTTGAAGTTAGAAAATTGAGATACAAGGAAGTTGAAATAGTTATTAACCAATTTTTTTAGTTCTCTTGTCGGGGGTGTTGCTTCAAAAATTGGTCCCGAATTAATCGTATTCTAATGTGGATATCTGACATGTACGGAATAAAAACTTCATTTTTGATTTTACGAGAATTTTCATGAAAGCCATTGATTTGCTTTTTTTCGATAAAAGTTTGATTTATTCTAATTGTCGAAACATATTCAAATAATATGCCAACCTTAATTTTGTGAACCACCCACATCTTATTCTAACACTAGCATTAAAATTTATTTTACGATTTAAATCCATAACTTATAGATTACGCAAGATAACTTTATCGTTACTCTAATACTCAATCAAAAATATAAGAAAGAAAAAAATGTGTGGACCATGTTAAGAATAAAAAAGGATCACCACTAATCAATAGTTTACCAGTAATTAATCAGCATATAAATATCAGATATTTTTACCTTCTTCATAATCCTCATTTCCAAAAAAGCACCACCGGATCTCTTCCGTGTACGGCGGTCACGGAAAAAACCTCCCATTATCGGTCCGCCGTCTACTTCTATCAAACTTCCCGTTACCGGTCCGCCGTCAACTTATAACTTTTCTTCTTCATCTTCTTCCAATACTATCCAAAATTTCAAAAATCCGTGTAATTTTCTCAAATACATGGCATTTCCTACATTTCTTAACCGGAATGTGTCAGATCTGTGCGTAGGGAAGCCGACATTGAAGCCATTGTCAGCGGCAGCCACCGTTTCGGAGGCGTTAGCTCTGTTGAATAAATCAAACGAGCCTCATGTGAGCGTGTGGAGCTGTGACCATTCGAAGAATGTTCTGGAAGGTGAATGTGAATGTGTTGGGAAGATTTGTATGTTTGATGTAATTTGCTTTCTCTGTAAAAATGAGAATTCGGAGAATCCTTCAAAGGCTTTGGAGACATCCGTTTCACAGATTTTGCCCAAAGGAAATTTAATTGTGAGGCATTTGGCGCCAAATTCAAGGTTAGTGACTACCGAATACTCTCTCGTTTTTATTTACAAGTCGTCCTAGTTAAAAATAGATGGTCTTTAATATTTCTTCGTACATTTTTACTTGTGATATTTTTCTTTCGTAAAATCATGTATTTTTTTCTATCATATTGCTACATATAGTGGTTTTGTATAGTTTTTAATTTTTTTGTTTAAAATATCAAACTAATATGATCTAATTTTATTTTAAAAATTGATCAATTTTTATAATTGGCAACGTGACAATTAAAAATAGATGAAAGAAGTATTTTCGTTGACATTATTCTTTTTATATTATGTTCGAGAGTGGTAAGTTTTGAAGATATGAATTTGACCTACATAAAAAAATTAAATGATTAATTTGTATTAATTGGTCAATTTAATTAATAAAAAATAATTAGTTTGTATTTATTTGGTGAAAACTTGATTTTAAGAAAATAATAAATAAATATACAATTTTCTTAAGAAATGTAAAATCTAAATTGATGACATATAAATATGAATTATTTTTCTCTTTTAAATTTGGATACCTGTTTGGTATTTTAGCTCCCATATGATCATAGATTTGAAAGTTGAAAATTTGAATTACGAGATGTGTTTGGACATATATTTTATCTGGAAGACAATTGAACTTTTATGAGTGGAACTCCCAAAAACAACTTTGATCATGCTTTATGAAACTTGGGGCCCGTTTGGCCATAGATTTTCCAAATAATATTTGGGAAAAATTTGGCAAATAATGTTTGTCCATACAATTTGTCATTATTTGACAAATATTCCAAATTTCCAAATACAAGTTTTTTCTAGTATTTGGGCCAAATCTCATTATTTGAGATCTTTTAAAAATTCAAAATTTTACCTCAAATTTTTATCTTTTACAAAAACACCCTCTATAGTAGTTGTTTGTATTGTATTACATAATTATTTTATGTGAACACCAAAATAGTGATGAAATATTTAGTGAATATTAATAATGATATGATTTTTGATGAAAATGATGAAAAATTAACTCAAGGTAATAAAATCATGTGCTTCGTCTACTTCACAATGTATGGAATGATACTTGTTGCACTCGCTCCAAATTACCACATTGCTCTAGTGTGATAGAAACTATTTGTTATTATTGTAACGAACATCCAATTGACTTGTAATATCAACTTATAGTTAGTTTTAATAGTTTTTAAAACTTATGGGTATAAATCATATTTTTCTAAAAAGGCGAAATATATTTCCCAAATTCTATGGCCAAACACATGGTGAAATTTCACCCAAATTTTCACTCAAATAATATTTGCCAAGAATATTTGAAAATTTATGGCAAACGCTAGCTTGAAAATCTTCAAAGATCGGATTTTGGATAAAATTTAATTAGATCAAATAGATATTTAGGGTATGTTTGGAAAATTATTTGGTAATTAAAATTGGTGTAATTAATTACCAGCATAGTAATTACATTGTCTACTAATTATACTGTCCTGTTTGGTTGGGATTAAATTGTGATTACACACAACCTGTTTGAATGTCACAATGTAATTACACATGTTCTCTTTGGATGCACGATTGTAATCATAAACTATAATAAATTTTAAAAACAAAAATTAATTATTTAAAATCTATACTAGACAAATAAGAAACTTTATAAATGACATTAAATTAAATATTTAAGATATATATTATTTTTTTAAAATATATTAATTAATAGGCATATTTTTTTAACTAATATTATGAAAAAATAATTGATTTATATTTTTTCAAATTAAAATATTTCAATTAAATTGATCGTAAAAGTATGGAATTTCTATTAAAATCGTGAAATGCATGTTTGATAAAAAGAATAATATATAATTAGAATGTCATAAATGATTAAATGTTTGATAAAATATAATCTATCAAGTATAATTAAAAAACGACATGTAATGTAAATTCAATATTACTAAAACAAATGAACTGAAAATATAACATAAGTTATAAATTCAAAACAAAAAATTTAATATAATACTCTTATAACAAATTTCAACATAGCAATAAATATGATTTATTTTTATTTTTTCTTAACAAAGAAAACATAAGTCTGTAACTTTACTTAACAATAAATTTTATTTTAATTTAAAAATTAAAATACTAATAAAATTAATTTAATGAGGAAATAAGCATAGCATAAATAAATAGATAATACAAAAAAATTACATAAAATCACATAAGAAAGGTTGAGAATAAGAAGAAAAAGAAATATAATAATATAAAATAAAATAAACTTTTTCAATTTTTAAAAATAATAATTAAAAAAATTAAAATAGAAAATTAAAAAATTAAAAAATAGCTACACTCTACCAATTATATCAATTATTAACTGACCAAATAATTACATGTCTTCCCAAACAAGGCAAAATAGTGTAATTGCACAAATTACACCAACTCTAATTTCCAAACAGGTCTTTAAAGATAATATTACAAAAATTATTTTCAAAATTTATGATAAAAAACTAGTTTAATGTATGAAAATAAACTAAAAATGATCTTTAAACTATTGAAAATAGAACAAAAGTGTATTTCCTTTGATTTTTCATCAAAAGATGTATGAAATTATTAGGAATAAAACACAAATATCTTGGTCGTAGTGTGACTGGCCCAACTATGCCCCATCCAGTAAGCTAATGACGATAAGGCATGTTTGTTATAGTGTAATTATGTTAGATGCACAATTACAATCGTAAAATTATAATAATTTTTTTTTAAAAAATAATTATTTAAAATTTATACTAGATAGAGTAAATAAGAAATTTTATAAAAATGAGATTAAATTAAATATTTATGATATATATTGTCTTTTGAAAGTATATTAATTACTAAACATATATTCTTAATTAGTATAGTAATATTATGAAAAAATAATTCATTTTATATTTTTCAAATTAGTATATTTCAGTTGAATTAATCGTAAATACTAAAAGTATAAGATTTCTACAAACATCATGAAATGCATGTTTGATAAAATGATTAGTATTATTAATAAAATATCATAAATTATTATTTCATCTGTTTCAAAAAGAATATACCACTTTCTTATACTAAAAAAGAATGACCTCTTTCATTTTTTGACAACAATTTAACTTTTAACTTTCCACGTGACATGTTTAAGACCACAAGATTAAAAACAATTTTAATACATATGACATAACTTTTATTTAGAACCACAAGATTAAAAAATCTTATTTCTTTTCTTAAACTCCGTTCCAAGTCAAATTAGGTCATTCTTTTCGTAAGTTTGACAAAAAGATAATTTATCAAGTCTAGATAAAAAATACTAAATGACTTGCAATGTGAAGTCTTTACTCAATAATATTACTAAAACAAATGAAACTAAATAAGTTATAAATTCAAAACAAAAAATTTAACATAATACTCTTATCTTAAGTTTCAACATAGCATACATAAATATGATTTAGACGAAAACGTAAGTCCATAACCTTACTTAACAATGAATTGTATTTCAATGGGATGAAGAGGTGCTACATTTTCCTTGTTTCATCATATTCCGGCCCCATTTCATCCAACTTTTCCTCATTAGCCACAAAATTGTGTGTGGTTTCTATGAATCTATAGTTTTACTTGTTCACTAGGTCTAGTATCAAGGATGTATGTTAACAGAGGCGGGATCAATATTAGGAGTTTAGGGGTTCTAAATTTTTTTCTCGTTCCTTAATCCTTTCTATTGAGTTGTCAATCAGTTCGTACGGGTGCACACTTACTTTATTTTCTAGTACAAATATAGTGTGAAATTAGGTATTAGACCTAACTCTCACTCCAAAAGCTAGTTCAAAGGAAGGAGGATTGTCCAAGCCTTATAAGGAGGTCACCCATCTCATTAACCACCGATATGAGACTTTTGTCATTCTTTAACACCCCACCTCACGCCCAGTGCTTAGTATCTGGTGCGTGGGCAATTTTGATTTTGGGGACCCCAACATCGGGCTAGACGGGCCCTTGCTCTGATACCATGTGAAATTAGGTCTTAGGCCTAACTCACACCCCAAAAGCTAACTCAAAGGGAGGAGGATTGCCCAAGCCTTATAAGGAGCCACCCATCTCATTAACCACCGATGTAGGACTTTTTTCATTCTTTAACATATAGGATTTACGGAAAAACTATTGGATTCGTCCGAACCCATGAACCCCCACCTAGCTCTGCTCCGCCCTGTGTATATATGTTTGGTATGTCTGCATTCCTAGTTTAAATGAAGCTTTGCTATTCTGTTTACATTTGTTGTTTCATGTTATTGATTGTCTTCCGGTATCTTTGTTATTTTGTTCAGCTTGCTGCAGGCAATAGATTACATTCTTGAAGGCACTCAGAATCTGGTTATACCAATCCAAGATTACATAGGCGGGAAGCCAAGGAAAACACAGAGTAAATCATCCTCCCTGCGTTGCAAACATCGTAATGGAGTTGAATATTGTTGGCTTACGCAAGAAGATGTTGTCCGCTTCCTTCTGAACTTTATTGGTGTCTTCTCTCCTATCACCACTTCTTCAATTGAGTCGCTCAACGTCATAGATTGTAATGTGATGACTATTTGTTACCACGAACCTGCAATGTCTGCTTTAGATTCCCTTACTCTTGCACATGTTGAGCAAACTTCAGTAGCAGTTGTTGATGATCTCAACAGATTAATCGGTGAAATCTCCCCTTCCACTCTTTCCTATTGTGATGAAACTGCAGCAGCAGCAGTCATGACACTTTCAGCTAGTGATCTATTGGCATACATCGACTGTGGTGGTCCTCCAGACGACTTGGTTGATCTCGTGAAAGTGATATTACAAGAGAAAAAGCTTAGTGCGTTATTGGAACTAATGGATGAAGAGTTGTCTTTATCTACGTCGTCATCATCATGTTCAGCTTCTCTCAGTTGTTCTTCTGATGATGAATTGGGGGTTTGTAGAAATAATGGCTCAGGACGATATTCTTCGGCTAGAAGGGCAGAGGCTATCACTTGTTATCCAAACAGTTCATTGGTGGCTGTGATGATTCAAGCACTTGCACATCGCACAAGTTCTGTATGGGTTATGCATGAGGATAACACTTTGATTGGCTATGTAACGTTTAAAGGAATCCTCAAAGTTTTCAGAAGCCTCGCAAACGCGAGGATGATAACCAGATAAAGGAGAATTCAGTGAAGCAATAACATGTTATACAACACAGAATTGTGTAAAAATTCATTCAAATTGCAAATTTTGCACAAACGGGAGCCCTTTTTCTTTTGCTTTTTTGGTGGTGAGTGAAGGAGTTGTAGTTAGTTTTGGAACTTATTGATCTTTGTTGCTTCAATGATCATTTTGTTTATTGATTATTTTTGTTAGTGGAAGTTACAAAATATCAATTTCATGAATCATGGTTATGCAATCAATAAATGAATCAGGTTTGTGGTGGAGTGATAACTACTCCTTCATCTTCGATCAGAGCTCTCGGATTTGAGTTCCTTTTAGTATTGTCTTTGTTAGAGAGCATTTTCCCCTTGAATGTGAGATTTTTCGGTACGAAATTGAATTTAGTCATGCTAGGTATAAAATACCGCCAAAATAATTCATCTGATTCATTAAACAATATGAGGAAAAGGACAAATATAATCCTGAACTATCGTAAATAGTATGCAGATATCCTCTGTCATACTTTTGGGACATTGATATCCCTGCCGTCCATAAACTAGAGCATATATGCCCTTCACTCTAACGGAAGACTAAATAGGGACACGCGGCACAATCTCATTCGTCGATAAATGTCAGATCGATGGATAAGATTATGACACGTGTATGTCCATTAGTGTAAAAGGTATACATGCTCTAGTTTTTGCACGGCAAGTATACCAATATCTTAAAAATATGACGGACGATATTTACATACTATTTGCAATAGTTCAAAAATATATTTGTCTTTTTTTTCAAACAATATGAATGAATTTAAGATTATCTGATCCATAAATCCCACCCTAACCATTTTGAGTTTAGGCAATTAAAAACCATATGAACATACTCGAACAGATTATTTCTTTTTCACTAGAAGATAAGTTATAGTTATCTTTAGTTGGTGTAAGAAAATAAGTAGAGTATACTTTTTCAAATTTTTAGTATACAATTACAAGTTAGAATTTAAAATTTTTATACGTTAATTTTTAAAAATTATGATAAATAATTGGAGACAGAAAATAATAATAATAATAATAATTGATTAAAATTTGGTAAGGATTCAATCATTAATGTCAGACAGTGATGTTTGACATTCCAGATTTTAAAAATAATTATACTAAATTAATATTTCTTCCTACGATATATTTTGTTTAATCTAATCGTTATCTTGCTTTTCATTTGAAAAGTCAACGAGGTTTATCTAAGATAATCTTATTTGTGCAATAAATTAATTAAATTGTCATTAGCTGGATACATTATCTAATAGTTGGATTACAACCTAAACCAAAATACCCGTTTTAGTAAATTGAATATACATTATTCAAAATATTAGATTTTTAAAAATATTTAAGTGGTTTTCTTAATGAGACGAAGAGCTTTTGATAAATCATAAGGGATTAATTCAAAATAGATTGTATGGTGTAAAATTATTTAAAAGTTATTCTGGTTTAATAATTGATATTAAAGTCAACGATTAAAGAAGAGGAATAAAAATGATGACATGATATTTTACGTAATGATTGATTTGAATAAATTTGAGGCGATTAATGAATTATGCTCCGATTCAAATAGTTTAAGGATAAAATTTGTTCTATTTTTCTTGTTTGGAAGCAACTTTCTTGAGCTAGTTAACTAATGGTGAAAGCAATTCCTTTTAGTAGAATATAAAATGAAATATGATTGAAAAAGAGCTTTTATGAATAGTTCAAAGCATATTTTTATTTCTTTTTTTAAATTAAAGAGGAAACAAAAGGATGTTGGAATTGATATAACAAATAAAAAGAAGAAATGACGGTTAAAAATACACTTAAACTACGTTTTTTTTGTGAATTTTAGATTCTAACTATTTCGTGTTCCTTTTTCGTAACTAAACTCTGTCACTAAGCATTTCTTTTTTATGTTTAAATTATCACCATTTATGCATTAACACATACATAATATAGTCAATATCGAATTATTTTAGATCACATACAATGATAGTTAAGTATTACAAAAAGAAAACAAATATTAGCTACATTTCAATTCGTTTGTTTATCTTTTCTTTTTTAGTTTATTTTTTTTTAAAAGAAAAAATTACATGTCATTATTAAAGTCACAAAATTAAAAAAACACTTTTGCTATATTTGATACATCTTTATTTACAATCATGCAATTAATTTTTTTTTTTTTTACTTTCTTATACTCTATCTGTCGAATCAAATTGGAACAAATAAATATAAAGGAATAAATAATTAAAATAAAATTCAGTATATTTTTAACCATGAAAAGAAAAGAAGTCATTAGTGTGTGGATCACGAATTCGAGAGGGTTTATTTCTGTAATAAATCCATATTATATCGAAATAAAGTCAAAGTCGCGTAAAATCGAGAGGGTTTATTTAAATTTTCTAAATGGTAAATTATTATTTATATAATTAATTTTTATTATTTTAGATATGGAATCATCTTCAATTTGTTTGTGTATTTTTTTTTATATTTTCAATCTTGTAAAGAAAATTTTAAATTCACTATTAATACAGATCGAAGAAATAAAATCTCAATAACATCTTTATGCAATATGCGAAAAATACTAAAAAACACGTGTAAATATTATTTAAGTACAATTTATGTTTAATTGACTAAATAATCAAACTATCGAATTAGCCTTCAAATTTAGGTTAAAATAAACTATTCATAGTCTACCCTAAATGGTATACTACTATTTAGTTCTCTTTTTATTTTATATCACCCATATTATTTTTTTCTCAATAAATTATAACAATTATAAGAAAATCAATTATATTTCTTCAATATCTATTAGATTCAAATTCAAAAGAATCAAAGATGTTATGGAAATTATAAAACTAATATTAAAAAGATAAATATTGTTATATATATATATATATAAAGAGATCTTTAATTTATAAAATTCTAAAATCTTTCTTTAAATAAAATAAAAAAACCAAATATAAAAGAAAATTAAATAGAAAAACCAAATATACAAGAGAACTAAAAATATTTTATGCTAATATTTTAACTTTCCTTCGATAAAAATAACAATTTAAATATGATAAAAAAATCAGAACACAATAATAAACACTTGCGAAATTTTTTCAAATATACTTATTTTTAATAGTTATAATTTTCATTATTAGAGTTAAAAATTTATAAAAAATTTAGTTAACATTTTACATGCATTTTTCATCATATTGACGTGCAAAAAATAATTTCTAATACTTTTTGTATAATTTTTTAATTTTTTTTATTTAAAATATCAAATTAATGAAATCTAATCATATTTTAGTAATATATCAATTTTAACTTTTCAAAAATTCAAAAATAAAACAATAATAAATTTTAATATTTTAATGGAAAAATATTTTATATCTAAATTCATTAAAAAGAAATTCAAATGGTGAAAAAGTAGTTGTATTTATTTAATTACAAAATCACTCGTGTATGTATAAACTCTACGCCACGTGTCCCACTGATAACTACAACTCCTTTTCTCTTCTTTTTTTTTATACAAGAACGGAGGACTATTACAGCACCAAAGTTTAGTTTTTCACTCACAAATTCGAAAAAAAAATTCTGTTTCTTTTTTTTTCTGAAAAAGAGAAGAAAAGGGTGTTGAGAATTAGTGATACTGATGATGATTCTTTGGTTTTGAGAATTTTTTGGGGTGTTTTAGTGTAGAAAGGGGAGAGATTTGAGGAAAAAGGTGAAAAACAAGAGAAGAAAAGGGTGTTGAGGATCAGTTATTGTGATGATTTTATGGTTCTGAGGAATTAATTTTGGAGTTTTTGGGTGTTTGAAGGGGGAATTAGTTTGGGGTTGTGTGGTGTTTTGAAGGAGGAAATTGAGGGAAAAGGGATATGTATACAGGAGGTTTAGGAGGGCCAATGAGAAAATCATTTAAAGATTCTATAAAAGTTCTTGAAGCTGATATTCAACATGCCAATACACTGTAAGTCAACTTTTCTTTACGTGTATTGATATCTGAAAATCTTATGCTGTTTTAGAATCATAGTATAAATTTTTTTCACCCCTTTTGAGTTTTTTCTGGTTTCTATCCTGTTTGAGTTATCTTTTGGTTTTTTCTTTTCTGGTTTTGTTTTTTTCTCTGCAATTTTGGTTCAGTAATATCTTTTACTGATATGGGGTTTTGTTAAGTTTTGATCTTTTGTTCTGTATTTTGATATTTCTGTCCTTTGGTATGCTGCAAACAATAAAGTCAGGATCTTTTTTTGGGGGAGGTGGTTAATTGAGTTTGTTTGATTGTGAGACTGTTTTTAGCCTACCAAAATGGGATTTTTGAAGTTGGTAAGTGAATAGTGGCAGAAAGTAGATATTTTCCCCTTCTTCTTTTTTTTTTTTGGTTTTCATTGTGTTATCAGTGTTAGTTTGATGTTCACTTCTTTGATTGCTTCAATCTGAGATAAAGGCAACATTTTTTGTGATAATTGATACTTATCTTGTAAAGTGTGTGCAGTTCTAATATTCTTATTATGGAACTTTATTTGGTAAGGCTTCACATTATTTGAGAACTCTCTTGAAAAGTTGTACCAAGAGAGTAAATGGTTGGTTATTTTATAGGTCATTTTTCACTCCACTAGTGGTTTTCTGGTAATCATTTGGTTTTCTCTTTTATACTTTTTCTAGTATAGAACTGGTGTCTTGAGCTAGCTTGCATGCACCTCGAGTAATCCATCAGTCTGTCCTGCTGATAAGTACAGGTGCCTTAAGTAACCCATCAGCCTAGGATGTTTTACTCCATGCCTCAATAAGCCATCTCCTTCCCTGGGGGGTGGGGGGTGGGGAGGATATACCAGCAAATTAGTGCCGACATCTGCTAAGGCTGACTTGGTAGAAGCAAGGCTCTTGGTGGCATCACTAGAATGAAATATTAGCTTAGCATCGACACATGGCATACCTTTCGGTGTCAAAATAGACCAGTACCCACCTTTTATTGATGGCATTACCTTAATAAAGATCATTTAGGAAATGTTTTGTTGCTATTGGTGATTTGATTTGGCGACGATCATTCTCTGTTTGTGGTGAATGTTTCTCCTGACCTTGTAACGTGGTGTTTACCTCTTCCCTCTTGCTTGGTCTTTTTTCATCTGATGGCGATGTTTGGAATGCAGTGCATCTGACTTTTCGGGGGAGTATGATGGTGCTTGCTTACAGATGCGAATGTCATACAGTCCTGCAGCACACATCTTCCTTTTCTTAGTGCAATGGACTGATTGCCATCTTGCTGGTGCCCTTGGTTTGTTGAGAATTCTTATTTACAAGGTTTGTGTTTGATCTAATTCATGCATCACCACATTCCTTTTTTTCCCCTTCAAATGCCAAATTCTTCTCTTCTCGGGTATTCAATTGAGTATTACCTTGCTACAGGTACATGTCGATGGCACCACAACCATGTCAACTCATGAAAGGAAAGCAAGCATTAGGGAGTTCTATGGTGAGTTTTTGCATTTTTCTTCTGTTGATCTAATGACATAAATACTTCTGATAAATCATGTAAGTTAGATACCTGTTGCTTATAGACATCAATCTTCCTTGTCCAGCTGTTATTTATCCCTCTTTAGTTCAACTTGAAAGAGGTGTCACAGACTCGGATGACAAAAAACAAAACGCAGTTTGCCAGGAGAGATACAAGAGACGAGATAGTGAGGATTTCAGAAAAGCTTATGATCTGGACATTGAAAGGGAAGATGAATGTGGAATTTGCATGGAGGTGAACAGCAAAATTATCCTTCCCAACTGCAATCATATAATGTGCTTGAAATGCTATCGTGAATGGTATGTTTCATATGCACATTTTGATACATTAATTGAATAAGCTGCTAGTAAGTAAAAAATTAGATATCATCCTGTTCAGTTCATGAAACTAGTGACAAGATCCTTAACTATCGCCTAAATCCCCCAAACCAACAAAGAGAAATAGAAATAGAGTTTTCCTGGATAAAGAGGACATGTTGGCGTTTTACTGACCAAATAATCATATGGGGAGTGAGTCAATTGCACAGGGAAATACTTATGCTTATTTTGTTGGCTAAGATTATTTCTTTATTGCTTCGGTTGTCTCCCCCTCACCCCCCAGTAAATTGGAAACATCTGATGGGTGAAAATCACATGTGGCACAACTATGCTGCTACATATCTTGTACATAGACTAAAGCTATCACATGCACAGAGTCCATGGATTTTTTTGATCCTTTCTTTAAGGTGTTGAACTTTGTTATATAGTTGTGATTTGATGATGAAAATGTTACTGAGAGGCGAACAAAATATAAGCAAATACTATGGGTGGTAGGACTAATCTGAAATAATAATTGATGTAGATTTATTTCAATGGTAGACTAATACTATTTACTTACATTTATCCTTAACTGTCAATCAGGCAATGAGTAATACAATGTCACTCCATTTCTTTGAGCTGTTCTACATGAAATTAGAGTTTTTATGCAAATTAAGAGGTATATAAGAAGAATCTTTCCTCTGCGTGATCCAATGCTGAAGCACTTCTTGATTCTCTATCACTGTTGGTTTTAGATTTGGACTGACTTCAGGCTCACTGCTTTCGACATGTTGCTCGGAACTGTTTTTTGGAGTTCCGATTCAGTTCTGTAGCATGACCATTGTTTCTTTCCTCCTTTGGTCTGGGGAAGGGCCACTCATTGAACTGCTAGTGGGAATTGCAAAGGGAACAGTATTGCAATAAACTTTCGAGAGGGATACACCTCCTAAACTGGTGTTTCAGTCATAATATGTGACACTTCTTTTTCCTGCATTGAATATTTGGTAGTATACACAGTGTGCTAGGAACCTAGGCACTCTACAATTCCTCTGACACCAGATGCTTAAAAGTGTTGAAACTAGAACTATTTGCTCGTCTGTGTAACCACACTTGCTCACTTAAGATACTTTCCATTATTTAATCTTCCTATAATGCACATTAACAAAATCTTCATTGATGCACTGCAGGCGTTCGAGGTCACAGTCATGCCCCTTTTGCCGCGATAGCTTAAAAAGGGTGAGCTCGGGGGATCTGTGGGTGTATATGGACAGCAAAGATGCAGTCGACATGACAACAATTACGAAGGAGAATCTAAGAAGGTTGTTCATGTATATAGAGAAGTTACCATTGATCATGCCGGATAATGTTTTCGACACATATGATGATACTCATCTAAGGTAAAACAGAAATAGCCTATTGGTTGTCTTGTTGAAATTGTTCAAATGCAAGATTTAGAAAATGGAGGTTATGGCATTGGATTTGGTGATGCTGGATTAGACATGAAGGTGGTGGTTCCTTTTCCACTACCTTGTGATTAGAAGAAATCCAGCCTGTATTATTTGGAGCATATAGAGAGGCGGAGCTAGGATTTGAACTTTCATGCATTCTATTGAAATTCTAGGATGGTAACATCGAATTTATGTACATACATAGCACATTTCTCTTGATACAAACACATGGTTTGACTAAAGCTACTAAGTTCAGATGAACTCGTATATTGGCCTCTAGCTCCGACCCTTTTCGGGATTGAGAAGCTAAGTTGGATTTAGCTAAAAAGAGCTTTATAATGCTGTTTTATACACATGCATGTAACAGTTGCTTCTTAAGATTACTATCTCTTTGGTTTCTCAGTTTTATAAGTGGAGTAGTGAATCTCATTAAGGGGTTATAAATAGAGAGAACTTAATGTGGATCTAATAATTTTTAACTCGTGAGCCTCAGAGGTTAGCCCGTGGGTTATTAATATTTTAAATATTTGGTCAAACACAAACAGATTCCTAAATTTGTTGGATTTTTCCTCTTAAGTACCTCAACTATGATATTTTCTTATTGAATCATTGAATAGTCTATAATTTGTTCTTTTTAAACACTGTTGACTGATGGTGTAATCAGATTTTGTGAGGTGTATTGGTAGGAAATACATATGTTGTTGCAGAACTCATTAGTCTAATTTATTGTGAAAATGTTCGAGAGTAATTTTATTTTACTTCAAGGTATTTGAACACATTATAAAAGAAATGATTAACACATAGTTTCTCTTCATTCCATCAATCAAAATAATTACAATACTAACACAATTGAAGACATTTACAATTAAAAAAAAGCTGAATAAAATAAGCCAATAGAGTCTAAAATGAACAAATTATGGATGATTTAATGATTTAAAAGGAAAATGACGTAGTTGAAGTACCTGAAGGGAAAAATCCAATAAGCTTAGGGATTTGTTTATGAATTTGGCCTAAATATTTATATATATATTTTTTATTGTGTTTTATTTGTAAAAATTTTATGAATAAATATTTTGAAAAATAAAAAATCAAAGTATTTTGCAATATTTCTTGCATGGTGAATTGTAGGCGAAGATGAACTCCTTAAGGAAATAACATCACATGTTAATTCAAATGTGATCGATGTTGAAAGTAGAAGCAGAGTTATAAAATATTAATTAACGAGTCATGTAATATTTAGAGATTTAGATTTGTTAATATTTAGGCTGCCTTGTGTTGTTGGAAACCTTTTAAATCAGCTAGAGCTTTGTGGAAGAAATGATGGAATGATCAATATTTTATCCGCTAAATCTTATGTTGGCTATTGTGTATCTTTTTAAGTAGTATTCACCAAAGTGTAATTCATAAATGTATTTTTTTAAGTATTCACAGACAGAAGTGTGTGATTTACAAAATAACTTTTTTTATAAATTGACGTCGTATTCATAGGCGTCAACATTCGATACTCTTTTTAGTAATATTGTTCATTTTTTTTATGGAACGGTCACCCATCCCAACCCGTGGCCCGCTTAAGCCTCCCATGTTAATAAGACGAGTTTATTCATATTTATGTATTACTAACACTTTTACTAAGTGTGTTGCAGGTATCCAAGAGTTGCTTGTTTGAAGCTATTCGAAAGAGTTTCGAATTATATTTTTCAATTCATTATTTTGTATATATCGATATTAGGCTGATATTATTATTTTATTTTTATTGTGTATATTGTATGTGTATTATATTTGTACATTATTTTATTCTCCTTATTAATTTGAAAAATTAACTCAGTCAAGAACCATAATTGTGGATTTCGAAGAGTTTCTTTCCTTTGAAATAATTTAAACACTTACCTAAAATCATATAGGTTTCATAGATTAGGTGGCTACTCCCTTTTCTCTTTAATCCTTTTTATCCGTTCCAATTTTTTTTTTTAACTAAATTCTTTTTTTAATTGAGTCACCGCGTGTTGTTCCAATTCAAAGAATGTCAACATTCATAAACAACTTAAAAATAAACAATACATATAAAACATCTGACTGACTCAAGAAGTTCTATCAATAGCTTACAAATTAAAATAGAAAAATATCATATATTATTTAAAAATTACATAAAATATATTATAAATCATATAATTGATTATTACTATTATTAAAAAACAATTTTAAAAAATATAAAAAAATATATAAATAATACTATAAATTACAATAATTAATAATTTAAATATCATTAAATTATACTAAATATTTATTATCTTTTTAAATTCAATTTATATTACATAAATTAAAATAAAAAATATATATTTATTAGAACCTGTGCTAGCACGGCTCCAATATCTAATATTTGTGCAATAAACTATACAGAATCAACATGGTCCATGTGGACATTTTTTTCTGGGTCCTTCCCAATTGTCATGATGTAACCCTCCTTTGTTTTTTGTATTTGTTTAGAGAGAATATGGTAAAGAGACGTCGATTTATTAGTTTCATTATCAAATTATTAATGGTATTAAAAATATTTATTTACTTGATCAATTAAAATGAAAGATTTATCTTGCAATATTAGTGAAATATATCTTTGAATTATTATTAAGTTTTGGCATTTTTTTTAATTATTTTTTTCAAATTTTTATTAAGAGTCTCATGCTCCAAGCCCCGAACAAGAGTTAGAAACACTATATATATTATATGGCAATTCGGAGATGTATCTGACTTTAATTAATCAAATAGAAGGTATTTCATAAGGTTCTGTCTAAACCTAGAGATGTCTGATGTCTATATTAAAAAGTTGGATTAAATCTGAATTCATGTTTATAAGACTCATATTCAAAAGTGACACTCTCAGAGATTATAACCCGAAACTTTTAATTAATAATTTAGAGTGGAGGGATTTCAACCGTCCTAGATGGAAACCCGATCTCACATTTTTTTAAAATTATTTAGTTCAACTATTATTATTATGATTTTTATTTTTTTATATTCTAATTTAAATCTAAAACCAACCCGCTAATTTAGCTTATTCAAGCTGTACAAGAACAGAAATAAAGATAACATCAAAACAAAAACAGAAAGACAAGAGACAGAGAGAGAGAGGGAGAAAAAAACAGAAAAAAGCAGAAATGGGATTTGAAGGGGAAAAGAGAGAAGAAGAAGAAGGTGTAAGAATGGCTAATGATTTCTTTTGGTCATATACAGATGAACCTCATGCTTCTCGTAGAAGACAGATCCTCTCTCAGTACCCTCAAATCAAACAGCTTTTTGGTCCTGACCCTTTTGCTTTTCTCAAGGTATAAATTTGAAATCTTTTATTCGTTTTGCTTTTTTGGGTATCTTAGATCTGGGATAATGTTTGGTGGGTAGGGCTAAAAATTCAATCTTTGAGGCTCATTTGGTTATAGTCCTGGGATAATGTTGGATGGGTCATTTGGTTATCTTGGGATTATGGTGTTGGGATTGAATTTGTATTTTATTTGATTGACGTTCAAATTTGATAACCAGATACACTGTAAAATTTGGGTTTTCATTTGATGGCTTTTTATTTCTTTTTGAAATGTATGTGTATGTTTCATTGTGTTTTCAAGGATATTTGTTAAATGGAATTGTGGGGTTTAGCTTTTTCTTTGGATTGGGTATTATTTTTAAGATTAAGGGGTAAATCTATGTGATTTGGAGTCATTATAGTTTTTTCTTTGAAGGAATTTGCTTGCTGAATCAGGTTAATTCAATTGTGAAAGACATAGTAGTGGTTGAGCCTTAAGGCCTCGGGTATGGAGTCATCTTTGTTAGGAATGTTTCATCCCGCATTGTAGATTTCCGGGGGCGAATCTGGATCTAGTTGGGTTCTAATGCAGTTACTGAACACTAGATGGGAAATCAAAAATAAATAAGCTAAAGAAACATATGAAACATTCTTTAATTTTCTGTAAAGGTGATTCAGTGTATCCTCTCCTTTTCGCTTTTCCTGAAAAAGAAGAAGAATGTTGTGGTTATCAGGGTTGAGTGGTTTTGGTTAAACTCTTCTCTGATTTCTCGTTACGTGATTTTGGTGAGACGAAAACTCAGTAATGAGATTCACATGATTTGGTGCCTTATCTTTCTCGTTTTCCTTGAGTTTATGGTGTCATTTTCATAGTTTTACAATAGATTAATGCTTTGTAATTTTATATGTTTTGATTGTTGATGAAATGGATGGTGAAAGAATTGACCTTAACAATATGGAACATGGGACTAGTCATATACTTTGAAATTTCTCCCAAGAGATTTGATTAGAAATTGTAAATCAAATCAGCATATGGTCTTCGATTTATTACTCGAGCCCCTCTCCTTTCTTCCCCCCCTGTTTATTCAATTGTATGATCAAATCCCTTGTCTACAAAGTCTAATATTTTGATCGATAATGTTATATGATTATATACTTAGGCAGGTAAATCGATGGTGACAACAGAGAAGTCATGTACCTTTGGCTTGGTCATGTCATAGCCTTTTAATCATTCATGTGTATGCAATTAGACATCTAGATTCGTTGGTGGAGAACTGTGCGTTTTATTGCAGAACACTAGTTATTGAATCTGTCTAGAATATGAGGAACTGATTGGTGCTACTAGTTTCATTTAGACTGAGTGCTCACTGTGTACTTTTTTAATATATTAACCATGCAGATATCAGGAGTTGTTTTGCTTCAGCTTTGGACAGCTACCTTCCTCCATGATGCAACGTGGTTGAAGATATTGATAGTCGCATACTTCTTTGGCTCTTTTCTGAACCATAATCTCTTCCTGGCCATTCATGAACTAAGTCACAACCTTGCTTTCTCTACTCCAACCTACAACCGTTGGCTTGGAATTTTTGCCAACCTTCCCGTTGGTGTACCCATGTCTGTAACCTTCCAAAAGTATCACCTTGAGCACCATCGCTTCCAAGGAGTTGATGGAATTGATATGGACATCCCGAGCCAAACTGAAGCCCATGTAGTGAAAAATGTTCTTGCAAAGTCTATATGGGTCATTCTCCAACTTTTCTTTTATGCATTCAGGCCTCTTTTTCTAAAACCTAAACCACCTGGTCTGTGGGAGTTCATTAACTTTACTATCCAGCTATCCCTTGATGGAGCTATGGTTTACTTCTGGGGCTGGAAGTCGCTAGCTTATCTTATCCTATCCACGTTTGTTGGGGGCGGGATGCATCCAATGGCTGGTCACTTCATCTCTGAGCATTATGTCTTCAAGCCTGAGCAAGAGACATACTCCTATTACGGACCCCTTAACCTCATGACATGGAGTGTAGGATACCACAATGAGCACCATGATTTTCCCAGAATTCCCGGAAGCAAGCTCTACAAGGTGAAGGAGATTGCACCAGAATATTATGAAAACTTAGATGCTTACAAATCTTGGAGCCAGGTAATCTACATGTACATAATGGATCGAACAGTTGGACCTTTCAGCAGAATGAAGAGAAAGTTGTCTACAAAAGCAAACAAGTCCGAATAGATGCAGTGATAGTCCTCCCCTCTATTCTTTGTTAATTCTTTCAGTGTTACTATGTGATGTTTCTTATCGATAACGACTATTGGTTCTTTTGTAACAATGTAATAGAGTTCTTGGCATCATGTGCAGTAGAGTTGATGTAGCAAATGACTACGTTCATCAATTACATTAACATATACATACTCAGTGAAATCCTTGAGTCCGGAAAGAGTAGGATGTATGTAGATCTTACTCATACTTTCATGGAGTAGAATGACTGTTTTTGATAGGCTCTCGGCTCTAATCATAAATAATCATATAAATGTTCATGTGTTATGGGAATTTCCATGTTTATTTTACTGCTTGTTGTCTTAAAAGGGGAAAAAGAAATGGCACATTTTGAAGCATTGGATAGGCCTAGGAGTCTCATCCTAGTTAGAAACAGCCCATATTATCTTCACAAGCATAATATTAGTGTTAACACTAATAGTCCTTCGGGATGGTTCAGTTGGTCTGGAGGGTGGTTATCCACACGGATAACTCGGGATCTATCCCCCCTCATTGCCTTCTGAGTTGAGTCTGTCTCATAAGGCTCGCCTAGTGCAGTTTGCAGGGTATTACATAGTGGGGGATTTACCTAGTGCACACAAAGTGTGCTCACCCGAAGGGCAGAGGCTGTGGCAGAGGTTATAGCGGTTGCGGATTTTCTTGGGGTTCCGAAAAAAGAAGTGTTAACACTAATAGAGAATTGGCTTGTTTATATTCTCACCGTTACATTTTACACATCGGCGTTTGATTGGACACACAGTTTTGAAAAAAGGAGGTTTAGAAATTGTGATTTTGAATACACCATACATTTTTGTACCGAAAGTTCTAAAAGTTTTCAATCATAAAAATGTGTCATTTTTTTTTTTAAAAAAAAAATAGAATATACATAAAGAGCACAAATAAAAAGAAAACAATAGACTACTTGATTTTTCTTAAATTTAGGTCATAATAATAATTGGAAAAATGTCACATAAAATAAAATAACGGATTTTCGACGCGAGATGGAACATCACCTCTATGATCTTTGGGCAAAAACTTTGGGCTAATCATTTCATTAAGCAAATTAATGCTTGAACTAATCAAAATGTGTCTTTTCCTTCCATATATGAAACTTGTTACATTTTGATTATTTTTAAAATTATATTATCCTTAAATATAAAAAAGGGTACAAATTTAACATAATATATAATTAATAAAACGATCAAATAATTAATTTAGTAATTTGTGAAGATCCATGTTTATTGATTGAAAGTTATATATGCTTAACCAAAAATTTATCACAAAAGATCAAAATTCAATATTTATAAACATTTCAAGAACTAAGAAGTGCAAATTTCTCGAAAATGTTCAAGAGTAAGTGCAGTATAATTGTTTGGCAAAATAGCAACAAAAATATTTTCATTGATTAGTCACGTAAACATAAGATCTACGTATATTCTACCTTCTCTACACCCTAGTGGCGGGTTTACACTGGGTTGTTTAATTGCAAACATTTGGAAACAGTATCATAATTCTGAAGAAGTGTAAAACAATCAAAAACAATTTTAGAGTTTTGGTAATAAAAAACAATGTTATCATTAAAAATGTAATGAGATGACATTTTTAGCCAAGTTGTACACAGTTTTTTCTCATGATAATATCAAATACTTGTCTATGATTGCTTGTTAATTTTAAGAAAATTTAGCAACTTTCCAATAAGCTCTAAAAATGTTTCCAAAAGGAAATTACTACTGCCTCTTGACTTGTGACAAAATTTAAGACTTATGGTTGTGATCCTAACAGAACAAATGTATTCCAAGTTGTCTACACTGTCAGACCTGTTGATGCTACGCGGATGTCCCAGGTATGTCATCAATCGTTTGGCTAGGTTCCCCGGGTAGTATTCTTTTCACAGCACGAGTGGTCAGTTTATCTTTGGGAGGAGGCGGAGGAGGCCTGCTTGGATGGATTTGATCGACTTTTTGGGAAGGAACGTCAAACTGCATAACCAACAACACAGGGTCATCTAACAAGAAACTGGAAATATATATGGCAAGCAATGCATAGTTGAGAAACGCAACAACATGCAATGAGACATAGCATACCAGCACAGTTGCAGATGAAGTGAACAAGTATTCATTCAAAATAAGTGGATCAAATCGGTGTAAGCTAGTTTACGATACAGATTCTTCATTTGTCTAAAATGTACCCATAACATCAGTATGAATATTTGATATTCATTCTGCAAATAGTTAAAATATTAAGTACCCATGTCAAATTATATCCATACCCAACACTCATACTACTGTCCACATAAAGTTGCTTTAAGAATATATATTTGTTTTTCTTGTACTTATTTCTTCCTAAGCCCTCGCAAACAGAGAGACGGCACAGAGTAAGCGTGAGGTGCTACTTTCACTTGGATACTCTTTCCATAACCACACTTACTCCATCACCTCCATGCTTTTAATATCTTGAATTTTACTCATTATCAGCACTTGATAACTTTTCAAGCAGCAACCTTTTGGAAACATGTCCAACAAAGCCTAAATTAGGGAAAAAATAAAAACCAACATAGAGCGGCAGAATGCTATCTTTTCAATGTTTTGACTAGAGAAATTACAACTATTCTCTCGCTGATGCACAGGTCTCATGATCACTGGTCACGACCAAAAGAGTTGCTGGAACTTATTGTATCCATGCATGGGAGTATCTTGATCCAGTTTTCTTTTACAATTACTATGACAGTTCACTTAGTGCAACTACTTAGAAAATAAACTCCAAGTTTTTGTCAATAACACAAACTGACCTTGTATCCACAGCCAGCTACACAAGCATGAAAGCATTCCTGCGTGCAATAAAGAAGATTACATGTCATTTGAGTGTCAAAAGGAAAGAGGGAATTCACATTTTTTATTTGAAAATTTTACTCCACTAACCAACGCAGAACAACCAACTTCAATGGAGAAATCAACTCTCAAGTAAATCGAAGTATTGAAATTCTAACTATTACAATAGCTAAACGAAACAAATTAACATACTAAACTACAAAGAGGGACTAAATCTACAAACATTAACAAAGACTTTTAAGTTGCCAAGAAGAATTAAGATACTCTAAGCTCCAGCGATAGTTTTCTTCCTCCAAATTCATTCTAAAAAGAAAGAACACAAATAAAACGAGTATTTATAGTTATGAGTTATGACTTGAGGGATGAGTTGTTTTTTAGTTTATATGGTTTTGGGCAAACATTACCTCATGACCAACCAACCTTTTGAAGTTGAATTAGGCCCAAAGTTCATTTCTTCCCACTCTTAATTGTTAGCCTTTAATGAAAATGACCTAAACAGGAGTTCTTGATACCAGATCCCTCTAATGCAAGAAGGAATAATTGGCCTTGGATTTGCTTATTTGATTCAATCATAGTCCTTTAAGTCGTGATACTAGATCATTTGAGTTACGTCTTGGAGTTCTTGTAAAAAAAATTATGTTAGATCCTCATAAATGGTCAACTTTAAGGATCCACTTGACTCGGGTTAGCCTCTAGATACGCATCATCTCTCCCCACTTGAAGATAAGCCAAAAACATTAAAGTTAACACTAACACCATACTCACCGAACAAATCAAGCTTGTAGGCGTTGTCATTGATCCTTTACAACAACTTAAAATGGTCTATTTCCCCTTCGATCAAGCTTTCTCTTCCTTTTGGATAGAAATCCCTCCTTCCTCACATGTATCTATACCCAATCACCAATTGGAATACGTCTTTTCCTTTAATTGACAATGGAAGCACAGGCATCATTCTTGATCGCAAGATATTGTCAAGCATTCTCATGTAGTTTCTTCATCGATATGGCCTTAGCTTTGCCATCAACACCCAAAATTTCATTAGCGGAAATGGGAAGTAAATCTAAAGGAGATACAAGGATTGAAACCATATACCAATTCAAAAGGTGAATGATCTGTTGTACTAAGAATATTCTTATTATATGCAAACTCCACAAACGAAATACACCCTTCCCAAGCCTTCAAATTATTTTCAACTATGACCTTTAAAAGATTCCCAAAGTCCTATCGGCCATTCCATTTGCCCATCTGTTTGAGGATGATATGTTGTACAAAAGATCAAACCTGTTCCTAATTTAGCCCATAGAGTTTTCCAAAAATAACTCAAAAATTGTATATCCCAATCACTCAGAATGGACCTTGGTATACCATGAAGGCGCACCACTTCTTAAAAGACCAAATTGGTAGCACCATCACCATTATAACATGGATCCATTCTTGAGAAGCAATCAACAACAATAAACATACTGTCTTCCCAACTCTTAGTTGTGGGCTTATCTCTGAGATTTGGATTTAGTTGTGGGCTTATCTCTGAGATTTGGAAGCAACCGGTGATCAAATGCCTCCAAGAAACTGATGTGGAGTGGGTGCTCAGGATGGTTTCCCATTTGTGCAAGAATCATATGGTATGGGTAGCAGGAAGCCTTACACACAAATGTGCCCTCCCACACAAGTATTGGAACTCTGGTTGCTATGCCAGCATATCTGTTCAGTGCAGAGATAGACACCTGCTGGGCTTTGGCATGCTACCACTTGGTTTTCTCCTTATGCATATTCGTATTTTCATAGGCATGCAACCTAAACTTAACCAACTAGTGCAACTATAGCATGCATTTCTCACCTACTAGTGCCATATCCAAGTTGAGTTTTTTTGATTGCCCAATATGCATGTATTCCAATTTGACCAGCAGGTGGCAATCTTTCCCATAAACCAACCTGTAAGGAGAGGTTAGAATAGGTGTTTATATGCTGTTTGATATGCCCACAGAGTGTCATCCAACTTCATAGCCCAATCTTCCTTGTTGCACACACCCTCTTCTTAAGCATAATTTAGTTTCCTTGGCCTAAATCCTATCAGCTAGTCCTTCAAAAAGAAGAATACTGCAGCTCGCTCCTCAACAGTAGCTGAATATAGCAGTTTCCAATGCCTTTCCTGAAATATTTTGGATGAATAATATATTGCTTGAGACGTGCTCTCTAGTCAAAGTGGTCCCTACTAATACCTGTCATAACATTTATGTCACATTGTCACTTATTTGAGCGAGAATCCAGTAGAGCATGAAACATGTTGAGGTGGACTTAGATTTTTTGTGCAAATATGTCCAATGACAACTGGTTCGAGTTGTTCCTGTCCATGTTGCTGATCAACTATCTGATACACTCACAAAAGCACTCGTCAAGCATCACAATTTGTTCTAGGCTTAGTAACGCATAGCCTAACTTTATGGGGCGTATTAGAATACATATTTCTTGTTATTAGTTTTATCCACTAAAAGTAATTTATATTTATTATTTGCGTTTTAGATTAGATATTATCTAGACAGGCTTTAAGAGTTATCCTTCCGTTAGATAGGTGTGTTAGTATCTTGACCAGCACAAGTCTCCTAACACAAGGACTACTCTTAGAAAGGCGGTCCCTGCAGACCTGTATTTAATCATTGTTATGTCCAATACAATATACAGTTTCCACCACTACTAAAGTGTTCATGAAGCACATATTCATTATTCCCTCAAGGACAAGGTGAGAAGCACATACTTCTAAAGTTCAATACTACAAGTCAAGCCAGCTAACAAAAATGATGGTGATCATACTAGCCGTCCAAGACCAAACCTCATGATGAAATATTCAAGATATTGGTCCACAGAAACATGAAAACTTGTATCATTTTGATGAAGTCATGAACATTCATATTAACATATGACGCAAAGGCACCCATAACTGCACTAGAAGCTCCCTTGAGTTTTTAGCAGATCAAAGAAAACCTTGCCATTTTGTCCATGCTAACAACTCTCTTTACTCTTCATTCAAAAAAATAATTTGTAGAAACTCTTTTTACTACTTACAAAACGGAAGAGAATAAAGGCCTCAGCTTGCAAAGGACAAATCAGCATTGTACTGTGACAATCCATGTATGATCTTGTAAGATAATGAAGAATAAAACAGCTATTGCAGACACCATGGTTAGTAAAAAAAATAAAGAGAGATTATGAATAATACTATTGAGAGTGTTGACTTTCAATCCAGACCCTGAACAGAGGGAAAAAATGAATTTGAACTACAATTGACAAACTTCTTCATAAAGCAAATCAACTTGTAAGAGCTAAGAAACATCACATTTTGAGGACTGTAAAAGAAAAACCAATTGAAGATAACAAGAAAGGTTGGGAGACCTCAGAGCAGCTGGCGGCACCAGGAGATCGATCGATGTAAGCACTCCACTGTTGATCCTTCAGAACTGGATTTTTATAGCATATTTCCTCACATTCTGATAAACCTGCTTATAGCTCGTTATTCCTCTGTTGTAGCTTAGATCAATAGATAAGCCTCATAGAGGTTTCAAATTAAAAAAATAAGACAATTCAAAAGCATTAGTTATATATAAGTTCAATGTCTCAAGATTAAATAATAAAGGTTGAACTCCATAACGGGAGCAACATTATGGACATTCCCAAACCTTGGTGAATGATGAATATCATCCAATGCCATCTTCTGAAGGTTAAATAACTTAAGCTGGCAATATAAGACAACTAATATGGACATTTTACATAGTGAAGGCATGTTTTTCTCCTGTTCATAAACTAGTAAGTCCTGGTCTGTCACCCATAGTAACATGTTATCTTGTGGAATACAATAAATTTCTATTCACCAGTGTAAGATTCTTCCATATGCAAGTTTTTCTACAAGCAGCACAACTCCTCACCACAACAATCAGACAGCAAGGTAAACTGAAATATTCACCAGGGTTATTTAGAAACCAACAAATATGGAAACTTGGAGCTTACATTCATCCCACGTCTCTCCATCAGCATCACATCCTTTTTTGCAAAAGACTCTCCCTTCAAAAATTCAGACATCACAAAATTATGATATATCAGAGCTGAATTCATGCCAACAAACAAACTACTACTAGAAGAAATCAACACTAGAACATTTGAAATAAAATTAAACCTGCATTATATATTATCAAAGAAAATTATATTTTACAGAACTGTTTCAAAACTAAATTAAAAAGAGTGAACACAAAAGATAGCAAGCTCAAAAAGTGGGAGAGGGATGTTATTCTACTAGGTCTTTATTTAGCTGTGGTCCTTTTATATCTACTCCAGAGTCTACCTTCCCTTTTTATCAACTCCATGTACCATTATCACATTTAAGACAACACATTTGCAATCAGTCGGTAGAAATATCAAGCTATTAATTTCATATCTGTCTATGACAAGTCATATTTCCATCAAAGAGAAAATTCCAAGTAGGTTTATATTTTATCCAACTAGCATTGATTCAGAACTTTCAACCATCGCTTCAAAGGTCAAATAAGGATCGAAAATCTGACAGGCCCACTCAAGATAATATAAAAGAGTGATTTGGATACCTAAATAAGGACCTGCTAACGATGATCTTATCCATTCCATTCACAACTATATATTTTTACATCTGAAGTTTTGGCATGCCAGAACCATATGGATTGTCTGCTGTCAAAAGTGCTTAAGATACACATGATGATCTTTGCTAGCAGTGACAACCTTAACATAGAGAAGAAACCAATCAGAGGTACAGTCAAACCTCTCTATAACAACCTCGTTGTTTCCAAAATTCTTTTCAGCTTTTGTAGCAAAGGTTATAATACACCTGTAGCAACATTTGACATGTAAATCTTATTTGACTGTTATAGACAACAATTACCCAGTATTCTTTTCTCAATTTTGATGTTATAAACAAATCAATTACCGAAGTACGCATTGATGTTATATTCTTTGCCGAAAGTGGTATGTTAAAAGTTCAAAATATCTAGTCAAAATACTAGACTTGTTATTGTTATCTTAGAGATTCTATTTCTATATGGGGCTTTAGGATTGTAATCGGTACTAGTGTTTTTTCATTATGAAAATGAATGACAAGCAACAGAAGTAGGAAATAGTAGAAGCCATTAATATTTGAGTAAGGTTGTTATAGAGGAGTAATTTTACAAATAAAGTATTGTAATATTGATGGTAGTTGTTGTTATAGGCAAAAATATAACAAAAATTGGTTGTTATAGTGAGATGATGATATAGTGGGTGGGTGTCATAGAGAGGTTTAATTTTAGTTGATTAAATAAATTATTATAGGAAAGTAAAAATAATTTCCTTCTTAGTGTCCATAGTTATAGGCTATGTTGCTCGGACTCTTTAAATTTCTTGTCACACCCGTGTAAACATGGGTGGGGGATCCACACCCGATTTGATCAACCTAACTTGGGTACTTTGACTACACCTATGGCCAAGAAGTACACGTTGATCGGGTATCCAGTTTAGATATGGGCTTATGTCATACAAATATAAACATAAAGCGCCACAACAAGTGTTTAAAATGAATGCAGCCATACTAGCCCTAATTTCATAAATTCAACTAGTTGCCGAAATATAAACTTTTAGGCTTCGTAATATGCATTTATTGGTTATATTCAAACACTTGAAACCATACTCCTACCATATCCCCTAATCCTAAGATAACTAATATTTGTATCAATTTATAACTATGCAATACTCATTTTTCATTTTATGTAATAAATAATATGAAACTAAATTACCTTATTAATCATATATAAGTTAATTTTCACCGTTCTTAAATAACTAATTGTTCTATACATTATTTTTAGTCATATCCCAGCACCCATATCGGCAATCGCATACATACCCATGCGATGATGAATCCAACCTCTAGATCCGCCACCCATGTCGGATACCCACACCCGAATACGAGCAACATAGGTTATAGAACTTGAAATTTTTAAGACCTTATTGACTTTTACAGTTGATAATTGTCTAAACAGGTATTTAAACATATCCTTTTCCGGTAACAGAGAGAGCATAGGTAGCTGATTAAATATCTCAATGTAGAGGCCTAGAGGGTTTTCTTTCCCTTCCGTTTAACAACCACATTTTTTCAAGCAAAACCAACACACTATTTTTATTCTTTTAGTCCAACCACACGTCTTAGGCCTTCTGAATTAACACGACAACACACATCACCAAGTTTAACAGCGAACAGTTAGATTGACATACTGATTTTCCATATCGCAGAGAAAACTGGAAATTTGGAAATACTGGAATAAGTTTCTACATTTTTGACAAACTATAAAGGAAAGCTATGTAGATCTACACTGAATAGTTGTTGGTTATTCAATGTACCTTCATTGTAATGCTTGCAATTAACTTCATTGTAATTAACAAGTTACACCACACAATTAAATGGATTATGATGGTAAACCGGCCAACAGTAGTCTGACTTTTCCGGTTTATAAAGGTGAAAAGGTTTGAAAGAGCTGGAAGAAAGTAGGAACACTAATCAGAAGGACTCAAATTAAACAGCACACCACATAAATCTAGCCAAACACACTTAAAATTCACTTCAATACAAGTAATAATACGCCAAACAAGAAAATGGATTATGATGTTAAACTAGCCAGCAGTATTCTGAGTTCCCCTTCTATAAAGGTAGAATATGCTTGTTTTAAGAGTTAAAAGGAATACTCAAGTGAGAAAAATACAAATTCGATAGCACGACCAAGAAATCAAACCAAACACACAGTAATATGTTAAGCTAAATCGTTTGATTAAAAAAATATAAGTTAAGCCAAACAAGAAAATGGATTATTATGTTAAACTGGATAGCAGCATCCAGAGTTCCCAGTCTATAAAGGTAGGATAGGAACCAAGCACACAGTCCAACCAAAACTTAATTGCAAGGTATACATAGAATAGAAGAGAAATAACACCCTAATGGCACCAAGATGATAATTTTCCTACAGGCACAAATACTCCCTTTCCTCTTCCACTATAGCCAGACACAGTTGAAAGCGGCCTAATGCAATGCACCTGCACCAAGCTATAATTCTATATCATGCATAAAATATTGGACGGCTGCATAATATCAACATTTACTCAAATAACATCCTACCCTAAAAAGCAATGTCTCACAGTCAATGTAGCTTGGATGAACTTTGGTAAAAAAAAAAGAACATTTTTATTTGATAACAGTCATTAATAAACAAAGAAACCAATTTAAAAGACCAGTATGGACTCTAAAAGATACAGACTTCATCTGTAGTTTTCTTGTTTCTTGTACAACCAGTCATACCCCCTTGGAAAATTAACATAAAAACTCTACCTTTACATAAAATTTCCAAAATTCTAGATAACCAATGACCATTGCTCCTTCCCTCAAACCAAAACAAAAGGGAGATTCTTCTTCTTTCTGCTTTGAAGCTTTTGAGACACAACACCTAATGAATTAGATTGAGAACGATGATGTCCCAGTTGCAATACCCCATGAAATAAGTCGAGTTGCCCGCACACCAGGGTTATAATGAAAAAAAAATAGACACAGAGTAATGCATTTAGATTTAACAAAAGTATCTACACATAAAGACAGTAAACACACAGAAAAAGATGAGTATTTTACATCCCAATGCAGATTACCCCAGCACAAATCAAAAAGATGAGTCTTTTTTACATAAAGATTCTACCTTTACATAAAATTCCCAAAATCCTATAAAACCAACGTCCACTTCTCCTCTCCTCAAACCAAAACAAAAGAGAGATTCTTCTTCTTTCTGCTATAAAGCTTTTTACAGGATGAATTAAACATAGTCAAAAATTCAAACACAACATGAGTCTCACTAGCAAATAGCCCATGAAATTAGTCAGGTGGACACAAACTGTCCAGACAGAAGGGTTATCATAAAAAAAATTCAAACACAGAGTAATACATTAAGATTAAACAAATATATCTACACATAAACACAATGTCTGCAAATTTAGCATAAAGATACAATTTTCAAGATTGTAGCTTTGTATCTATCTGACCAGAAAGCGATATCAAGAAAAGGGTTTGGTAAGAGAGTAGTAATTACAAGGAATTTGCATGAGAGTTGAGTATTTATGGGTGCACTGATTGTTACAGGGAGGTGCCCATTGCTGTGGAATCATCTTTTTGAGCCGTTTTTCGAACAGAAAATTGTAAGTCTCGCCGTTTTGCCTTGTTGGGTCTCTCTCAAAATTGAAGAAAAGTGAAGAGAAGAGAAGGAAAATGGATGGTGGAATGGGGGGCAAGTACAACAATGGTTAAGACCAAACGGGGCTCTATTTTCCCTGCTGCCATTTGTTGGGGAAAAAACAAGAAAAAAAAATAAAGGAAAAAATAATGAATTAAATATCAAGATTTTTACTTGCATAATTTGCTTAAAATTAGGACTTCCATAAAAAAAAAAATCCTTTTTGCTTGTCCAATTTTGATATCTTATTTGTCATTTTTGAAAATAAAATAAAAATTGATATTTTTTATTTACTATACCTTCAATTTATTCAGAGAGTTAATATTTTTTCAGAAAAGATAAAATCTCTTTGAGAAATAAATTAATTTTGAAATTCTATTAAAAGTAAAATGTATTAGTTATATGTCCAATTCAAATTTGCAAACTCTTTAAAAAGATAATGATTAATATGTAAATTACCAGATATTTATATTGAATAGATATATATTCTTAGACCTCGAGAAATAAATAATTAATATTAAGTGTAAAACAAAAAGATAATTGTAAAATATTGAACAATTAGTTTTGTTTTCGAATTATTGACGGCTTAAAATTACATATTTATTTGATTCAACTTAAATACACTCTTAGTTTTGCAACATGAGTGATGTATAAATCTAAATTCTCGTTAAGTTTAAAATATTTTCAACAATTCTCTCATATTTCTACCACAATTTGAGATAATTTGCTATGTTATATGGCACGAATTGAAAGTATATTTAAGTATAATTAGTATAATAAATGAATATTTTATAGTGGTCAATAGTTCAGAAAAAAAAACTAAAAATTTGCATATTTACCTGCCGTATTTCTTTATCATAAGTCCTAAAATAAAGCTTTTATTTTCTATATAAAGAAATTCAAATTCAGTATCTAACCACAAAAATGTGTTTAACCTTTTACCCATCAATGGAGGCTATCACTCCAATAAAAATAATTTTTAGCGACATTAAATATTGACAATAATAAAGAGTATTAAAAATTTTATCGGCATTAGTTAAGTGTCATTAGAATCAATGTCGCTAAAAGCTTTAGAGACATATACAAAGAGTGACAATTACCGCTAAAAATACATATTTAACAGCAATTAAAAATTAAATATCGATAATGATCATTTTTATTATAGTGTATAGTAGCTGTACTTGATTAATGGATCAAGGAAGGGAACATATGGTTAAAAAAGAACTTCAGTATATGATCAAATCATTAAAATATTACAGAAGATACAAACATACCCTTGAGGTAACATTATTTTAATTACACTTGCGTATTGGTGGTGTGAGGATACGACAACGAGGAAGTGTGAGAGGTAGCTCGAAGAAGAACTGAGGAGATGATATAACTTTAGTTGATTAAGGACATTTATTTTAAGAAATTAAGTTATTTAGGTCGAGATTTAAGAATAAAAGGTTAGTAGGTAGTTGAACCGTGGAGGTGATTAGACAGAATATGACATAACTTTAATTGATTGAGGACATGATTTTAAAAAGTAAGTTATTGAGATCGAGAATTAAGGATAGAATAGAAGGTTAATAGGTAATTGAGTGTTATCGTAGTTTCCCTTTTTCCCCAATTTGTTATGAATTAGACCATTTCTTGTGTTTTTTTAAGGGTAAATTCCATCATTTCCCCCCAATTTGTTATGAATTAGACCATTTCTTGTGTTTTTTTAAGGGTAAATTCCATCATTTTTCCCCAATTTGTTATGAATTATACCATTTCTTGTATTTTTTTAAGGGTAAATTCCATCATCTCTGTTAATCAAACGGTAGCCAAGATTTCAACTTTATGGATTCTAGATTACGACTTCAAGTGGTAATACCTAGGTTTTAAATTTGATACATGTACATATTTAGTGAATTTCTTAATACATATATACGTATTTAATGAATTTCTATATACATATATACTTAGATTGAATGGTATTTGACAAGCATGAGTAACAAAGTGTCTTACTTTACCATTTTTTCGTGGTAAAGAAGACATTCATGTACGCAAACATTACCTCTGCCTTTGTTAGTACTACTGTGTTAATGCCTTAGAATACTTGTACTTTCTTCAGAAACAAGAGTTACATGGGATAGAAAATTAGTAACTGAGATAGCTATTGAAAGTTCTATTTCCAGTATGATATTTCTATGATATGGAAAAAAAAATTAGTAAGCCTTCAATTATATACAACAAAAAATGAATAAATTTGACACCTAAAACTTGATTACCTTCATTGTGTAAAAAGTCATAGTACTCATGTAGCTAAGTTCCTAGCCCCAAAATTGATATCCTTGTAACAGGTAAGGGGGGAAAAACAAGAATCTGCTTAAGCAAAATTTCCAATAACTTTTCTATGACGCTTTTTCCTGTCTCTCCCGCGCTTTGAGGGTACCTTCTTTAATGGCTCAGCAACTGAACTTGACTTTGTAATGTTGCTTGTGGTCTGCGGGGTTTTATCAGGTACAGGCGGTGGAGGATGAACAATTTCAGGAGCAGCAGGGGGAGGTGGGGGAGACCAGTGCTCAAGAATGTCGCGGTGATACCCCTGTAGATAACAAAAAAGTATAACAGATAGCCAATCTTTTATATCCTATCATATATAACAGAAATCCAATGTGTAATGAACTGATATTTTCATTTTTTGAGAAGAACAACAAAAGAAAAAAGAGCATTTCAAATATAAACGTCAACTCGAGAAGTAGTCACGTATCATGCAACTGCACAATGCATTTTTCCTACGAGGACCATAAGAATCGTAGCATATTATGAAGATCTAGTGTGAATTCAAAAGGAAATCTGGTGCTGGGAGGCACATCTCCATTTTTTTCCTTTTCCATTCCATTATCAGAGCATAGATCTTTTAAAATCCAAAAAGCAAAACACAAAGGATCACCTGAACCACAAAGTTGCGTCTTTCACAGTCCAAGAACATATTCAATGTCCAATTTGTCTTTGACATTATCTTGTCCCTCACAATGGCGAAGCTAATTTGGTCTCTTGGAGTAAAACGGTCCACTTCGTTAAACCAAAGACAAGCAAAGAGATTGGAAACTGGAATGTGCTCCCTTACTACTACACATCCCTCAGGGACATCTGCATGTAAAATAGTATGCTAAAACATTCATCGAAGAGAAAATGTCTATATCAGATTTGTGAAAAAGATAAAAGAAAAGAGGTTTACATCATTACCACTTGTAATAGGAAGTTTAGCTGCGGAATAACGAGTTAGACCTTCCTTTTTATAGAATTCAACTTGAAAGTCGATGGAAGCATTGTCAAACTTTCCAGCAGCTTTATTAGCTTCCGCTTCTACAAACACATCAAAGCGTCTATAATGCTTTGATATTGCAAAGCTGACATTTTTTCTCCACAAGAACCTGAAATCGAAACATCAGTTAAAGTAAGGTTTTGACTAGCAGTTTTAAAGAACAGAAGCTCTGCATCACTAGCCCAGCATTCAATGTTTGCAGACTTGTATGATAGTTCGTTCCCTTGTAATAAATAGGGCCATTTAGCACTTCCTCACGTTTGCTCTTAATCTAAGTCATGCAACAAGAGCAATTTTCATGTATGACTTATTCATCTTTTTGAAAAAGAAACATGTATAACTTATTTATTTTTGTAAGGTGTCAAAAAACTGCGAAAGCATTGTCGATCATTTTGCAATACTGACATGTAGCAGAAAGATCAACTTTGATATGATAAAAATGATAGAAGATCTCCAGGCTATAGCAAATCTGAGAGGTGATGTAATTATTGGCAACAAACATTTAGCATTTCCACAAACTTTACTCTTTTGTTATTACCTTTTCTACAGAAAGCTGATAAAAGCATGCGGAGGCTACTGTGATTAAGAGCCGCCAGCACCGTATGCTTTATTATAGTTGATTCTAGCTAGAAACTTTTGGTGAAATGATCTAGTGACAAATTAGGGGAAGAAATGTCCTACACCTTTTAGAAGGTTATATGGGAGGCTCTACAGAATCCTGTACTGTTATTAGTCAAGAGACAGAATTCAACCGAAAGATAGCAACATCATGGTTATTGCTTTGAATATATGGAATGGTGTATTTAGTCTTAGATGTACATATACCTTTCAAGAATTTGATAGGGATCGACAACCAGCTCAAGTTTTGCATCAATCCATAGAGAATAACGAGCATTGGGAAAGAGCCTATGAAGCAGAAGCTTTGGAACCTGAAATGTCAACAAATACAAATTAGTCAGAGAATTTTACAAATGATACCAGTCTAGGTTGGTGAACTTGAAGCACTCAGCTATCATAGAATGAATGGTTATCAAAAAGCTTTCCTATACCATTAGAGAATAATTCATGAGCATATACACATAGCTGATGAATACTGATTGAACAAAAGTTAAATGGGATAGGGAAAGAACAAACAGTGCCAAACAAAAGGAAGTTAGAAAGAATAGAGCCTTATTGCACCAAACGGCGTGGTTTGGCGGCCAATGATGTGGGTAAAACCCATGGGAGGCTAGGGTTCAAATCCCAATAGAAAAAAAAAACACTAGGTCAGTTGTTCCCATCTGCCTAAGCTTCCGTGGCGAAGTTACCTGTGTTGTGGGAGGTAGCAGGCACCAGTGGAATAGTCGAGGTGCATGCAAACTAGGCTTGGCACCACCATTGTCGAAAAAGAAAAACAACATAGCCTGGTCATTTCAATCCATATAGAAAATGCAAAGTACGATACTAAAAGGCAATCATGCAGATGAAAATAGAGGGAGAAATAAGTGATCATAATTTGAATGAAAAGAAATCCTAAAAAATGAGGCATAGATGTCAGTAACTTGAAAATTCTGGAATTACCTTTTGGGTTGGGTTGGGTTGGGGGATAGGAGGGAATTGGTTAGTGGAAAGCAAAAATAGAAGAAAATTGGCACGTACTCCTTTCAGTTCTTTACACAGATATTATCCTTTCAGTTCATAACATAGCTATTCTCCTTTCAGTGATATGTACTTTAATAAATACTCATCCCCAACTAATAATGCTTACAAATTTTAACTATTGTTCAATATAGGTGATGTTATCCTTGAGAATACCAACCTTCCCGTTTCGCCTCGGATCATCATAAGGAAGGTTGTGAACAGTGACAATTCTCCATAAGCCAATTCTCATGGAACCATCTAGCTCACTAGAGTTTCTTAAAAAAACTTCTGTTTGTTCATCCACAAACATATGAAAGCAGACATTTTTCTTGGCATATTCGCTGATATTTTTTGGTTGCCTTATCAAATCAAAAGCGCCTGTCCAAGAATGTACTTGTTACAAATCACAGCCAGCAGTTTCAACAAGAAATGAGTCAGCATGTGAACTGAAAGATCCGTACCAAATATTGCTGATGCCACAATGACACCTCGACAAGATTCCATCTCATTAAGGTCAGAATCATCAATGTCAAAACCTGTTCGATGTCCAGGCCTGATTCCTTTAACAAATCTATCAAATGGATTTGCAGAAGAATAAACAAACAAAACGAAGTAAGACGCATTGTGAAATGTGCAATAATTTACAACTCTATCCATCAGTATCTTGATGAAGCCAAACGAAAAATTCAAAAAGAAAAAAGAAAATAAGGTGGGTGAAGCTTTATACTACAAGAACTGCACGGGCGGAAAAAATATCATACCCGCAATGCACATTCATGGACTCTCTTACATCATATGAATCATTCCTTTGCATCAGTGAAGGATATCCTCCAAACTCGGGTTTCTCTGAATTTTCTTCATGAATGTAAGTCAAATTGCTTACCCCAGGAGAAAAGGATGGTGCATCAGGCATTAGTGCAATCGCTTGTTCAACAGGGAGGTAGCATACTGGACATGCTGAAAGAATGTAAACATCCAGTTAAGAATCTGCAGCTTACATTTTCTCACCTAAACAGTCCATCAGTGAGAAAATTTGACAGCAAAATGACATATTTAAAATCCCATGTCTGAAAAGTGTATGAGACAGATTTTAACTTACGCCTTGGTCCAGTCCTCTTTTTATCTGCGGGCGGGGGTGGCAACGTGAAGCTTTCACATGGATTCCCAGGAGGAAGAGTGTATCCTTTAAAATATACAGGAGGAGGAGGTTGGATAGTCAATGCACTTTGTCCAGCATTAGTTCGTTCTACCGACTCAATAGTAGTAGAATTATCCTTTTGTCCAACTTCTCGAAATAACCTATTGCCTATGGAGGGGTTACTTTCTTGTGCTTCACCTATGAAAGAGTTGAAATTGCAGAGGCTGTCAGAAGCCAAAAACAAAGTGATGAAGGACATTGCCATATTCTATCACCGACATCATATCGAACAACCAAATCAACTCATCTATTTATCCATGTCCAGGAAGAGGATTAAAATAATGTACTGTGTTAGATGAGAATCTTCCCGTGTAAGCTAGACATAATCAGAAACTTACCTTATCAAGAAAAGCTTAAAAAGATCCAAAGATAAATGCCACTAAACGAGACAACGATTCCAGCATCTAGCAAGCTCAAAGCTTAATTAAGATGACAAACAACACAGATTTTAAAATTGCAACATAAAGCTATATAAGATTGTTAATTTCGTAGTACCACGTGTAATCAAACATGCTATTTCCCTGAGGGTAACAACAAACTGTAACTCAAATTTCAATCAGCACAAATCAAAATAGTATCACATTGAATGTATCAAAATAAAGTGTGCTCCACTATGTTGGAAGTTTAAGGTGGAGCCCAAGTCCTAATCAAACAATCAGTCTATCAACGATACCTCAGTCTGACCTAGTGAAAAGATCCAGAAAGCAGCAATGTTAAAAAATTAGAGACCAAACCTCTGTCAATAAGCACGACCCATAGGAAAACTGCTAGTGAAACTGCACACAGTAGAAGCATCCCCACCTTCTTTCTTGGTGCGAATTTGTGAATCCCGGGGAACAATCCTTCTTTCTCCTTAAACATATTTGGTGGCTTTCAGAGTGTAGTTTGTAATGTAGCAGAACTATTGCAGCAAAAGAACCATAACTTCCAGAAGGACAGAAACCCAATGACTCTGTAGTCATTGTTGTCCCCTCAATCCTCCTACTTCACCTCTCATTGTCCTCATTCCTCTCATACACATGCAAATGTTATCTTCCTAGTGTTCAAATCTTGATACAAAACTCACCTCCTAATGCTGACTACTTCAACAAAATCCCCCAAAACTGAGAAAAAAAACCCACTAAATTCGACAAGAAAAATGAGACCCAACTCAACAAATGATCACTGAATCAACAATTTACCCAAAAAATCCAACTTTTTCCTTTCTAAAGTTCAAATCTTGGTACAAAAACTCACCTCCTAATGCCTGACTAGATCAACAAAATCCCCCAAAACTGAGAAAAAAACCCACTAAATTCGACAAGAAAAAGGAAGCCCAACTCACCAAATGATCACTAAATCAACAATTAACCAAAAAAATCCAACTTTTTCCTTTCTAAAGTTCAAATCTTGGTACAAAAACCTCACCTCCTAATGCTGACTACTTCAATAAAAATCCCCCAAACTTGAGAAAAAAACCCACTAAACTCGACAAGAAAAAGAGACCTAACTCACCAAATGATCACTGAATCAAAAATTAACCAGTAAATCCAACTTTTTTCCTTTCTAAAGTTCAAATTTTGGTAGAAATTTCACCTCCTAATGTGGACAACTTCAACAAAATCCTCCACACAGAGAAACAAACCAATAAATTCACCAAAACCCAACTCACCAAAAGATCACAGAATCAACAATTAACCAAAAAATCCAACTTTTTTCATTCTAAAGTTCAAATCTTTCCACTAAATTCATTCATAAAAAAAAACCCAATTCACCAAAAAAAAACTCCAGAAATAAAACCAAAAATCAAATCAAGACCCACTATTCAATTAAATCTTACAAATCAGAATCGAAAAACAATAAGCTGGTTCTTAAGGTATTCAAAAATAAATAAACTTCTATAGATACAATTCTAAAAGGAGTACAAGAAATATAACTACTATAATTTAGGAACTTAATTTTCCATTTGCATGGCGGATATGTTTGTATAATTTCTTCATAAACTATATTAATAATACTATAAAAAAGAAATTAATTAAAACACAATGTGAATGACTTACCTTCCCAAAAACAAATCACATATTTATTTATATTTTTTCATTTAGAAAAACGTGTCAAATCAAATTATATATATTAATATATATGATAGAAACATTTTGATCTTTAAATAACTAACTTTTCTGTTTTACTTTTTTATTTTTATTGATTAACCAAATAGTTAATTTTAATAATAATAACAACAATAATAGTAATAATAATAAAAATTTAAATTTGAGTTAAAATAGAGTTCTAGCTACTCTTTCAATGAAATATATTATTAAGTTTACTTCTATTTTCATTTTTTATTGTTAAGTTTACTTCTATTTTCTTTTTTTATTGTTTTCTTGATATTTTGACATTTTCATTTTTTATATGAAAAATGAATGATGATTGTGTTAGCGGCTAATTTTTTGCTAGGCATAATACATATATTTGCCTCTATACTTGGCTTCAAATTTTGAGTTTGACCTCAAACTTTCACAGTGCACAAATAGACATTTTAACTATGCTTTTTTTTTTTTATAAATAAACACGCGAATCCTACATGGCAAAACGCGTGTTATGCACGTTTTCTACGCGAGTTATGACTAATTTTGAGGCCCACAATGATAAATAAATGCTGAAATGACAAATGTACTCTTAATGAATTCCTTTTATATATATCTTTATATTTTCAAATCAAAATCTCATTTCTCTATCCTCCTCTTTCAAACTAAGATTTTTTCCCTCTCTTTAAAACGATTTGTGTTCATATTTTGTGCAAATGGCTTCTAATTTTTTTTTGTCATTGTGGAAAAAAAAAAGCTATAATGAAGATTTCTTGGTCTGCAAACAATCCAGGTCGTTGATTTCTTGGATGTGAAGATTAGGGATGCATATCGGTCGGTTCGGTTCGGTTTTGAACATTATCGGTTTTGCTTATCGGCTATCGGTTTGTAGGCTAGCTAAACCGTTAAAGAACCATTAAGTTATCGGTTAATCGGTTATTGGTTAATCGGTTATCGACCCTTATCGGTTTGGTTATCGGGTTAACCGTTAACATATCACACATTTTTTAAAAATAAAAATCACATGAAGAACAAGCAAAAGGTCCTGCAACGGTGCAACTAAAGTGACAGCATACTAATTACTAAAGCATACTAAAGTGACAGAATACTAGCAAAGACTTACACTGCCTTTCTTTTACTTGCTAAAGCACAAAGTCACACACTAAAACACAAACAAAACAGTACATGATTCAACATTCATCACATTATCACAATCTTTTTATACATGAGACAAGTCGTTGAAACAGAAAGATCACAAAATGAGTTCACAGTAACTCAGTAAGGCTATCACTATCAGTAATTCAGTATGCATTTATGCTCACCCAACTCTCAGCAGTCAGCACAACACAACATTTTCTACTAGAAAACACTCGACACAACAGCCACAACAGTCAACAAATCCCCAGCAGCTCACACAGGAGCAATCAAAATTTCAAAAATTCAAATAGCAGTCACACAAACTGAAAATTTAGTCCAAACATAGTACTAATATTTCACATTCAAGTAAACAAAATAATAGCTAGTAATCAATTCTTGCGAGTTAACGATTCTGGTTTCTTGTTTCCAAACAACGTTTAACATGATTTCTTAAGGAGGCAGTTCCATTATAGTGCGAATGGTAATAAGCAACACGACCACAATGAATACATTTCACTGTCCACGATCCATCTTTTTTTTCTTCAAGTTTTTCATAGTGATTCCAAATAGGTGATCGAGCATTAGAACCATGAAGTTGAGGCATGATGAAATCTGATGAACAAAGAAACAGAGAAAGCATTAGATATTTTAATGATTAAAATGAAAGATTAGTCAAAATAAAGTGATAAACTGATACAGAACACCAAATAGTAAGACATCTACCTTCCTTTTCCTTTAGTAGAGTTAGTGAAGAAAACCTCCAATTTTACATGTCATCAATGCAAAGTTCGTTTCCAAGTTTTGCCAAATCTAAAGACAAATATAATAAGTCAAGGCTCAAGACTTAAAAAATAAAAATATAGAATAAACTATTCACAGTTTTACATCAATGAGGTTCTTTTTTTACCTTCTTCAAGTTGCTCAAGAAAATCTAAATCCTCCTCAATACTTATGGGTTGTGGCTCACTTCGAAGCCAATCTTGAAGGCACACTAGAGCTTGCACCAATTTAGGAGTTAATGAACTCCTAAATGAATCAAGTATGCGTCCTCCAGTACTAAAAGCACATTTAGACGCCACACTTGAAACGGGAATAGACAACACATCTCGAGCCATCTCAGAAAGAATTGGAAATCTAGGGAAGTTAACTTTCCACCAAAGCAATACATCAAAATCTGATTTTCCAACTTCAATTTCTTCATCAAGATACTTAACTAATTCTAACTTTGAACTTGCTCCTCCTTTTTCAGATGTATGTTTTTGTAATTCCTCAAGAAAAATTCCAAATTCTCCTCCGGGCCTTGAATCAACAAACCTTGAATCAGAAGTATCCACCTCTGTTGAAGAAAACTGGCCATTTTTATCAGAATCAACAGGCTTTGTATACTCATTAAACAAAGATTCCATGTAAGTTCGCACACCGATTTCTAAAGCAGCCCCTTTTTCTCCAAACATCTTCCTAAATGCAAAGCCAAGAGTGATAAATTTGTGACGAGGATCCAAAACACATGGTATAAAAATCATTTTATTCATTTTTTCAGTATCACCCCAATATTTATCAAATTTCTCCTTCATATTTTCTGCCATTTTAGCCAAAACACAATCTTCATTTGATATCAATTGATTCAAGTAAACACCAACTTGACAAATTTCAAGAAAATGAAGATTTGATGTAACATATCGCGATCCAGATATCTTCAAAGTAAGATTAAAAAACATTTCAAGAAATTTTGTGATTCGCTTTACGCCCTCCCAATCACTACTCAAAAGTGTACCTGTATGATTTTTATTCACAATATCAACAAACTTAAGATGTAGTGTCAAACCAATATCACGATCGGCGTACTCTACAATTGCACCTTCATATTCAATTACCCGCTTCAACATCATGTAGGTTGAATTCCACCTTGTAGGAACATCCAAGCATAAAGACTTTTTAGCAAGATTTTCATCTTCACAACATTCTTGAAACTTTTTCCACCTAGCAGGAGATTGTCTGATGTATCTCACTGCTTGCCTAACTCGTTCAATAGATACATTTGCTTCTTTTGTACCATCTTGAACAATAAGATTTACAATATGAGCCATACACCTTATATGAAGGTGACTACCACCTATTAGGTTGGTTCCCCATTTAGTTAATTGCTTAGACAACTCAGTTATTGCCACACTATTTGAACTAGCATTATCAACTGTAACAGTGAAAATGTGATGCAATCCCCACTCATGTAAGCATTTACTAATAGACTTTCCAAGATCTTCACCTCTATGGCTAGTGATTGGACAAAAATTGATAATTCGTTTATGCAAAGTCCAATTTTTATCAATCCAATGAGCAGTAATGACCATATAATTAATTCTTTGTATGGAAGTCCAAGTATCAGTGGTTAAAGACACCCTTTGTTTTGTTCCCTTAAAAACAACCATCAACTTATGTTTTTCTTCATCAAAAAGATTAAAACAATCACGAGTCACAGTGGTACGAGAAGGAATGTGGAAACAAGGTTGTGCTACTTTCATAAATTGTTTAAAACCTTCTTTTTCAACAAATCTAAAAGGAAGTTCATCAATAATTACCATACGACACAAGACCTTTCTACACTCTTCCTGATCAAATTTCCATGGAACAACAACTACATCACCCTTGTTACCACCTATCATTGGTTGAAATGCTAATCTTGATTGTTTAATATCAATGTTATAAGGCATCTTAGGGCATTTGGATATATGAGTAAGCATTGACGTCGTACCATGTTCTTTTGTATCAGCAAAATACTCTTTCTTACAGTAGTTGCAAACACCCTTTTCATTTCCATCAGAATCAGTTTTACGAGAAAAATGATCCCACGCACGAGATCTTTTTTTCCTCCCTTTCTTTACTTGAGACTCAACAATTTGACTTTGATCTATTGTATTTGAATTAGAAGCTCCACTTTCACCAACAACCTTATCAGTTATGACATTTTCAGCCATGATACTTTCACCAAAAACTGCGAAAGATATGACATAATCGTTTATTGAACTATTTTAAGCAATGAATTGTTGAAGCCTTGAAGGAACTAAAAAAAGAGTAAACAACTTTATTCAAGCAAAAACTACCAAGTACAATCAGTTGGCTAATTAGAGCTGTTTTGCGACAGGACATAGGATTTTTTGACACAGAAATCAGAACTGAATACTTGGGCCATCACACATGCGGAAACTAATTCATTTTAATAAGATATGCAAGAGAATAAATATTGCCACATTATGTTTTATAATAATAATCAACTATCATTGTTTACTGTGGTTTAGAATGTTCTTTCAGAAAGAAGTAATTTTGTTCCTCGTGCAGATGGCACATTTTGTTCTCCACTGACCATAAGTCATGACAATAGTCACAACACAATCACACAAAAAAACTCATAATATCACCCATTCAAAAATATAATACTAACAAAACAATAACTAAAGCTAATAATAACAAGTAACAAGACATGATACACATGTTGTGCATAGCACTTGTTCAAAGTAACTTAAGCTTGACAGTAGACTAACAAGACAATATTATGTTCGTTTGAAACTTTGAGTCATGAAATGATGATAAATGGAACGAATACAGAAATTACAGCCTTGTGAGACGTGAGTTGCGTTAGTCATTACCTTGTGAGACTTGAGTTGCGTCCTCACCTGAGTGACTAGAGAGCAATTGTCGCCTCGCCGGACGCCTGAGTTACTCGTTGGTTAGTCGTCGCCGACTCGCCTCACCTGAGTTTGAAAATTGGAAAAACTTTGGAGAGAGCGGCTGGATATGAGAATAAGGTTTCTAACCTAACCCCTAACTTAGAAATTACAATTGTGATAGAAAATTAGAAATTAGGGGGAAAAAGAGGTTCTTATCAGGTAATCGGGTTACCCGAGATTTTTTTTCCCAAACCCGTCACCCGAACCGTTAATCCAATTAAGAAAAATACTGAACCGATCCCCGAACCAATTACCCAATAGCCCGACCCGTTAACCCAATAAACCGAAAATCGGTTAGGATTAATGGTTTGACCCGATTTTTGCACAGGCCTAGTGAAGATGGTCGGGTATGGTTCCATTTAAAACATGTTTTTTTTAAAAAATTTAGTTCTCAAGATTCAATTTTGATAGTGAATTTGTTCTTCTTAAACAGGTTGGATGCAAGTTTTTTAGGTGGTGTGAACTTGATTATACTGAACACGCTAGAATCGCTACTTTCGAAATTACATAAGAGGATAAAAAAACATGATGAAGAAAAGAAAAAGATTAGGAGGAAATATCGAGTTTTGTTGATCATTGTTATACTATCTTGGATTTATAGAGAGTTCTTTATGTAGTCAATGTTATGTAAATTGGTTGAAAAAATTATGTCAGAATCGTTTTGTTCGTAATGTAGTTTTCTTTATGGGTTAATGGTTGCCAATATCTATTGTAAGCAATCAAAGTAATGGATTGAAATGTACTATTTTAGGGTTGACAGTTTGTCTCTCAACATTGGCTTCAATCTTCATCACTATACTTCAATCAATTAGCATCATTCACACACTTTCATACTAGCATGATTCACACACTTTTATACATAGTAAACACCTAACATCAAGGCAGCCGTAATATCAATCATAACAAACACTGAGGGGTCGTTTGGTACAAAAATGAGTAATGCCGAGATTAGTAATGCAGGGATTAGTAATGCAAGGATTAGCAATGCAGGGATTAGTAATGCATGGATTATTTTTATCAAGTGTTTGGTTCATTGTTTCTTATCTAATTTTGTGTGTGGTTTAAAAGTTAAAAAAAAAACTTTCCAATTATACCCTAGAGTTATTATGAGATTTTGTATTTCATGTAATTGAGTCAAAGTAGATAATTAACGGAGAATATTATTTTTTTTATAACATTTTTAACTAGTTAGGAGAATAAAATTTTTATTGTCATGTTCACTATTTTCTCACTTAAATTATTTAAGAGTAAATAATTGTCATCTTAATAAATTAGAGTTAATAACTCAAAAGGTCACACAACTATAATGATTATAGAGAAAATTTATTTAACTTTGTTTTGTATCAATAAATTTTAAAAAACTCTTTATCATAAAAAAAAAACCTGGAGCTGACATTTAAATCGGGAATCAACATCGGGTCCCGGCTATCCGAAAAACGCAGACTGAAGCGGAAGATCACAAAATGCAACACAACAAGGGGGTCGTTAGACCGTAGCTTGCGCGAAGGAAGAAGCTAATCAATCAGAATTGAGACAGGGAAGAGAGGCGAAAGAGAGATTTTCGTATAAAAATAAAAAATAAATATAGAAAAATAAATTATTAAACTATTTTTATATTCGAGATGTGTGTGTGTGTATATATATACACACACTCATGTTTTAGACTACTTGTGTAATATTTAATGAACTTTCATTAAGAGACAATATTTTACTTATGAATTGTTCTTAAATACATACATCAACATTAACATATTAGTCGGATTATAATATTTTATATTAATAATAAATAGATTAAATAATTCATATTTTAGAAACAAAAAATTATGTCTAAATAAGAAAAGTTGTAAGCTAATTTATTTAAATAACTTTATTAGTACAAATATAAAATATAAAATATAAAATCAAAAAAATAAATAAAATATTAAAAGGATTTGAGGGGTATTTTTGTCTTTACCTAGAATAGTCTCATGGTATCAGAGCTAATACCTCCAAATGGAAGGTATTAGTAATACATCACATAATACCATGTAGGATGGATTAGTTATACATAGGCTCACATTCCTACCAAACACAGTATTGAATTATACCACGTCTAATATATGGATTATTTCTTTTAATACAGCCTACCAAACGCCTCCTAAAAGGCTTCATAAAACACAACTTAACATCCATTAAACACAACTTAGCAAACTTCAAATATTTGTCTATGCAAGCATACATCAAAATAACAAAATACATCAAAATGATCAGTAATTGGAGTATGTCTTTACAAACAGTTATCAAAATAAACAAAACAAGGACCTCCTAGATCAACATTTATACACATCATTAAGACTTTGAGCTCTTATGGAACCCATTTTCCTTTGAATTTGCTTTGCACCTTTGTCTTTGACAATTATTGAATTTGATTTCCAGTCATTGCATCTTTTCCTTTCCATTTTAAATTAGGTAGCTTGAATCCAAGATCAACATTTGTTTATTATTCATCTTTAAATGCTACCCCTGTTCCACTTGTGATAACTCATTCACTTGATCTCTTTGGCTGCATAATCCATAGGCCATTATTTAGTATACCTAAATAAAGATGTAAGAAAATCAATTAAAGAAGGCAATATACATACATTAATCACTTGTCTTCCAGTTTGTATATCTGTGTAAAAACCAATTTCCACATCTCTTGTTCTTTTTCTTCCAACTGAAGGAGTTGGTTGCATTCCAACTAAAGAAGTTGGTGGCCTCCAACTGAACAAGGTGATGACATTCTAACTAAAAAAGATGATATCCATTCAATTGAAGAAGATGTTAGCCCTTGCAGTTGACTGCTTCTTTTTCCTTCCTTTAACCTTTGAAGTATCTGCACATAAAGAAGAGGCATTTCCAGTGCTAGGCTGCCTCAATGGTGATTGTGAAGGTTGCATCACTGGTGGTTGTTGAAAGGGCCTTACAGACTGTTATATGGGTTGTTCAAAGGGCTGTAAAGACACAAAATTAAAAGTATAAAACTGATTCAAATTTGAAAGAAAGACAAAAATACTTATCATTGATTTACAAGTTTTTTTGTTATGCCCAACTTGATGGCATTTGGAACATGACATCTTCACTCCATTCTTTGATGCTTTCCCCCATTTCTTTTTTCTTGGTTCATCTTTATCTTTTCTTCTATATCTACCTGGTCTTCCAGGCATTGACTTTACTTCAAGAAGCTCAACCAGTAGGTTATTGGTGTCAGACCACATTACCATATTGGAGATGGGTTATAAAAAGTACTTATATGCACTTAGGAATGTATCTTTTTTGTACCAATGTTCCATATAATCTTCTGATTCTTGCCCAATGTGATATAAGGCACAAACTGCATATTGGCAAGGTATGCACCTCAACTGCCACATCCTACAGCTACATGTCTTTCTAGTTATGTCAATTATGCGTCTATACTCTTCTTGGATTTCAAATCCAATGTCATGATTCCAATTCACCCTTAGTGTTCTGCCAATCTCTTTGTTTTCATCTTAAATCAGTCTTGTCATAGGTGAAATGTCACTAATCCAATTATTTGCAAACTTAATTATATCTCCATGCCTATCCATCATTTTATGCCTATTGTCTTCAAGCATACTAATCACAAATTTATGTTTAGGACCAACAATCCATGAGTTAAATGTTTCACACATATTATTTTTCACCACATCACACTTTGATCTTTCACTAAATAAAGCTCCACATCAGTATTCTTTGTTATATCCTAGCAATACCTCACATATTTTATGACCTAATTTTCCCATATATTCAAATTCATCTCTCAATTTAACCTCAAAACTAGGTTTGGAGCATCTCCAAAATGCTTTTCTCCTTTCCTCACCTCTCCATCTTTTTTGTCAGTTTGCCCAAATATGTCTTGCACACATTCTTCTTTCAGCATTAGGAAATAAGACTTCCACTTCCACCTCAAGACCCTAAGTAATATAAAATTAATATTTTTAAGGCACACTTTATTTATCACACACACTAATAACATCACTTACTTCACACACTAACAATATCCACATGCGTTGGCAGTAACTAAGAGAAATAAATAAAAACAGTAGCTAACTTCACTTGTTTCACACACTAACAACAGGCAGTGACAATAACTAACAGTGAAAACTTACAATTATCAAGACTATTATACCACTTCACAAGGCAATAACACAAGTAACACATGGCAGTATGTCAAAATAAATAAACAAAGGCAGAATAAATATCTTTTGCATGTCAGACATGACTTTTATGCCACTTTCATCACCAAGTTGCAAGTCTTCAATGAGATAGCTTAAGAACCAACTTTAAGAATGTTTGGTTTCTTGATCGATCACAACCCAAGCTATTGGAAACATTTGATTGTTTCCATTTTTTCCAACAGCCACTAATAATTCTCCTCTACAAGCACCCTTCAAAAAGCATCCATCCAATCCTATAATCTTCCTACAACCTTTCAACCATCCATTTTTCAATGCAGCAAAGCAGACATAAAAATATTTAAACAAGTGTAAGCCAGGGACTGTTTCATTTTCAGTTTAACCCAACAAGAACTCTTAGGATTTGTACTCTTAATCATGTCAGCATAGTCTAACAACCTTGAAAACTCAAGTTTCCAATCACCCAAGAACTTGGCAATAACATTAATTTTTGCCCTGTAATATATTGATTTTCCCACTTTTAATCCCCATTCTTTTCTTAGTGTCTGTTGAAGCTTATGAACTCTCATGTCAAGCTGAGATATTATTTTATCCCTCATCTTCATTTCCATATATGTGGTTGTGCACAACCTGTTCCTAATCTTTGAAATACATCTATGAGCAGGATAATATTTCTTTACAAAAAAATTTCCAGAATCTTTATCCAAGCTTGCAAAGAATTTCCATTTACATTTCCCTTCACATTTTACCCTAACTCTATGAGATTCATTGGGTTTAAGCCTTAACTGAACCTTATGTTGAACAACATAATCAACAACAACCTTTCTTAATTGAGTTGCACTCTCAAATATCATACCCAACTCAAAGATATAAATGGAAGAAGAAGAATTATGCCTCAGTTTGTTGCTTTTTCTTTTCGAAGGTAAATCAACACCCGATTGTGCTAAAAAATCTAGCTCATCATCGCTATCTTCACTTGGTTCATCTGATGAATCAATAAACACTTCATTACATTCCAATTTTTCATTAATATTTGGCTGCATTATTGGTGAAGATATTTTCAAATCCCTTATTTATGCTAACTTCTCCAAGCTCAACAGCTTGATCCTTTGAGAGTTTTTTAGTTCCTTTTTCTGCTTTGCAACTTCATTCTTTTTGTCTTCCCTAAGTCTTTCTCTAAAAGCTCTCAGTTCTTCATCAATTTTACTATCATCCTAATCTGGAACATCATCTAAGTCATCCTCTTCAAAGTCAAGAGAATCACCATTTTCTTCCTCTAATGGTTGTTCAGCTTCACCTACTCCGTTTTTACCATGCTCAATGTGTGAAATTCTAGAGCAATTTCTCAATTCTTGATAAAAAAAAAATGGTCCCAAAGTAGTTGTAGCAGTGGACCCCCTTCTTTATCAGTCACATGCTTCTAAAACAACTTAATAGCTGATCCACTCCACAAATTTTTAACAAAGTTATGTAGTTGGCTGTCACTTTCTAACTTAACAAAATTATGGGTTATAAGGTCTTCAGTAAAAAAAGCATCAACTTCATCATTCCCAATATATTTTGTGTATCAGTTCGGTCAAAGAGAAGTGGGCCTTATGTATGTTGAATACGATGTTTCCCAATTTCGACACATATTGACCTTTGTAAAAATGACCTCCATTGTGAAAAATAGCTATAATATGAACCATATGAATAAATCTATAAGAAAATAACAATTTTGCACTCCTGGTGACAAAAAGATTTTACTTTGTAATCAAAGAAAAACTTTCAGAAGAGCAAAATCGAGGCAAACCTGAACTAAATCGAGGAAGATGAACATCGCATCAACTTCAGTAGCAATCTTGAATGATTTTCCCCTTTGATTCTAAGATTTTGATTCCCCTGATAACCTAGGGTTTTCACCTTTGAGTTGATTGCCTTGGATTCACAATCGGGTGAAATGTGAAATGAGTTAGAAACGTTTTACCTCTGTATATTAATTAAAATTAATTTTAATTTTTTAGTTCTTAAATGACGTGTAAAATATTTAATTAGTTGGCAATCATTGAGTGGCTCACTAATACACGTGGGCGCCGTTACATATCACGCTCTTTGGCTTCAAAAATCGCGCGTTTAGTTATAAAAAAAAATAGGATAGTTAAAGTGTCTATTTATGCATTGTAATAGTTTGAGGTCAAACTTAAATTTTAAGCCAAGTTTAATGGCAAATATATGTATTATGCCTTTTTTGCTATATAGAAATTTGAATTGAAGTGTTAAAGAATGTCAAAAGTCCCACATCGGTGATTAATGGGATGGGTGGACTCCTTATAAGACTTAGGCAATCCTCCTCCCTTTGAGCTAGCTTTTGGGGTGTGAGTTAGACCTAAGACCTAATTTCACATGGTATCAGAGTAGGGCCCGTCTCACCCGATGTTGGGGTCCCCAAAAATTAAAATTGCCCACGGATCAGATGCTAAGCACTGGGCGCCTAAGACCTAATATCACAGTAAGTATAATTTTTATTATGATTTTGTTTTTCTTGAAAATAAAATAAAATAATGTATATTCAATTACTTAGATGATTTTTCTTTAACCTTCTATTGAGAAGAAGATAAGAAGTTAATAGCTTTTGTTTAAATGAAATTTTCTTGTTAGTAATTCACATAATTGATTTTCTTGCTATTACGTACTGATTTGAATTGAGGTAAGCAATATTTTTCATTCTAATTTTGTTTATTGTTTTTGTTAAAAATAAATAGTTTTTTATTATGGAAATAAAAACTAAAAGATTAGCTTTTATTGAGAACTTTAACCGAGCAATTTAGCTTTCTAAATGTTTTTAACTTTTGTTAGCGTTTTTATATTAATATTTTATTAAGATAAATGTTCATATTAGTTTATATTATTTTTTTGGCTAAGATCTATTTATTTAATTCGATGTTTAAATAAAGAATTTCTTGATAAGTAGTTCTCTTCGTAGTTATTAAATAATTAATTTTTTAACTACATTATTAATTTTCATGGTATAAACGATAGAAAAACTACAATTACGTTCTTTTATTTATTTTATTCAAGAGAAGTAGCAATTAAATTTGCAAACATATAAATGACTTAGACTTAAATTTTCATTTAGTTTTGAAACAAGAATATCATACGAGAATGTTGTATAAAAGTTATTTGATAATTATATATTTTACTGTCTCCGTTCATATAGAATTAATTGGGTAGAGGAGTGTTGGGGGGTGGGGGAACTATATTTCATTGAGAACAATTAAAAATAATAATTATAGTTAATATTAGTTGCGCGCAGATACGTATACTATTTATATATGACATGAACATTTTAATTTTTAAGTAATTAACTTTTTTGGTTCTACTTTTATTTTTATTTTTACTGATTTAATAAACATGTTAATTTTTTTTTAAAAAAAAAAATCATATAAAAAGTTTTTTCCCCCTCAAGAGCAATATCAAACTGGCTCTTAATTAATTTAACAAATTCCAGAATATTTATTTTTACTATAAAATAATTTCTAAATTGATTTTTTATGACAAGCTAATTTTTGCGTATGCACTAATAAAACTCCCCTATGCAGTAGCTCGCTAACGATATACCCGTTCCTATATAATAGTTCGTAAACCACATAAAATAAGTAACCCGTATTAGGCAAGTTCAACGCGACAAAATCAACAAGCCCCTTGCAACGAGCTCGACCTAGAAGACAAAATTCTTTGCTTTCAAGGGCAAGGAATTTCGAACTTGACACCTCCAACATGAAAATCTCAAACCAAAACCACTAGCCGCCTGAAGGATTATTTTTAATTTTAAAAAGAACCCTTGTTAATTAAATTCCATAATTCTTCTATCACTCTTTATTTTAAAAAAAAAAAGTTAACAAAGATGTTAATTAAATTCCACAATTCTTCTATCACTCTTTATTTTTTTAAAAGAAGTTAAAAGAAAGATGTTAATTAAATTCCATAATTCTTCTATCACTCTTTATTTTTTTTAAAAGAAGTTAAGAAAGATATTACTTTTTTACTTAAAACTTGTACTAGTGCTTAGTTAATTACCCTATCTTCTCGATTTCAATTTACGTAACACTTTTTATTTTCAAAAGTCAAATAATTTAAATTTAATCAGAAATTTACATATAAACCTTAAATATCTTTGAATTATAATTATATGCAAAACTGAAAAAAGATTATTTAAAAAGTCACAATATTTGACATTTCAAAATAATTATAAAATATATCAAAATTCATAATAATTTATTTTTTATTTAAATCTTAAAATAAGGGAGCGTATCTTTTTGACTATCCAAATCCGGATATAACTAGGAAACAGAAAAAGCCCTAATATTTATTGACCCGAATCTCGATTGGACTCGAATTAGGTTATTTCTCTCTATACAAATTTTTCTCATCAACTCTTTTGCTTCCTTCAGTTCAGATCAATGAAGAAATTCATGTGTTTTCAACCAAGTTTTTCATTGATGATGATGATGGATTCTTTCTCAGCTGCAATCGAACCTTTTTTTGAAAACCAGTAAGTTTTTTTTTCTGTTTTAATCTCTGTGTTTTCGACTTTTCGCGATGAATTGCGAGTTACGCAGAGTTGTAGAGAAATCTCCCTGTGGTAGGTTTGTTAGATACAGTGATATGTTGGGTGGAGGGGCTTATAAAGAAGTGTACATAGGGTATGATCGTGTTGAGCAAATTGAAATTGCTTGGAACCAAATTGTAGTAGAGGAAGCATTGGAAAACCCTGAGAATTTGTTCGCTGAGGGTATTTTGTTGAAATCGTTGAACCATGAAAGGATTATGAAGTGTTTCTGTTATTGGTTCGATCCCAAGTCCAAAACTCTTAACATGATTACAGAGTTATTCCCTTCGGGTAGCTTGAAGAAGTATCTCGCGAAGTCTGATGGTAATGATAATGGTGTTGGTGCTGATTTGGTGAGTATTAAAAATTGGGGCAGGCAGATTCTTGAAGGTTTGAGCTTTCTCCATTGCCAAAACCCTAAGATCATTCATCGAGATATTAAGTGTGACAATGTGTTTGTTGATTGTGGTGGGAAGGAAATTACTCTTGGAGATTTTGGGTTGGCGATTCGTGTTATGGAAGGTAAGTTGGTGAAGGAGAAAGAGACTAAAGGTACCCCGGAATTCATGGCTCCAGAGTGTTACGATGGAGAATACAACGAGTTGGTTGATATATATTCATTCGGGATGTGTCTTCTTGAGATGGTTACTGGTGAATATCCGTATCTGGAATGTAGCAGTGGGATTCAAATATTTAAGAAAGTTTACACTGGTGTAAAGCCTGCGTCTCTCGGAAAGGTGAAGGACTCTAGATTGAAAGATATTATTGAGAAGTGTATGCTTCCCATGTCTGTTAGGCCATCTGCAGAAGAGTTGCTGAAAGATCCATTCTTTTTATGCAACGATGGATCGTCAACATTGCAGGGTTGTGCTCCTGCTGCTGCTAGATTTGTAATTACTTATCCTTTGAGGGGATTTCATTGTTGTGCTAGGGATATTAGGAATTTATGTTTGGTGTGATGATCGGTATAGGATGAATCTCACGCGTTCTAGTTTTGGATTGATTGATTCTTTCTTAGAATAGTGAGCATTTTTTGTTTTTCCAAAATTCTTTGCTTATGTTAGAACAAGCAAATACATCTTGATATAGTCAAATCCTTAATATGTTATGTATCTTCTGAAACCATGATGTATAAGAGATGAGACCATTACTATGAGTTATGTTAAATTGTTTTTCTTTTAACTTTTATCAACAATGGTCTGCTTGATGTTGGTTTTATCAGTTTCTGTTAGCTATTGCAAGTTCTGTTAGTAAACAGTCTGAAAAATTTGATAGAAGTGCTGGCTAATCCATCCAGAGTCCAGACTATTTGACTGCATTTTAAAGCAGATCAAAGGGAAATTCAGTTCAGAAAGTTGAAAGCAGATGTAAATTATATTCCTAAACGAATAGTTAATCTGGTACAACTTTTCTATCAAAAGTACTTGTAGAGTTGTGCTATTTCACCTCTATAAAAAGCATGGAACCATTCGACAGAGAGAAGCTGGAAGTTTCATACACAGTATGTCCACAGGCGATGCTCCCACCGATAAATACTGTAAAAATGGCCGCCTATTGCATACCAAGCTGCACAAGTATACAATGGAAATTTCACTTTATTTCCACTGAATTATAAGAAAAGATAAGTCAACTCCTGTGAAAGAATGTTCCCTAGTGCTCTTCTGGATTTGCATGTGTAAAGCTTGCAAAATGGAGATCCCCGTCATGAGTAAATGAGTTGATAAGCTGGAATCAACCATGTCTTCCCTTACCCTTACCCTTTCCATTTCCCTTTTTGCCACCTTTGTAAGACTTTTTCCCCTTCTTGGTCTTCAAATATGATGCTCTTTGGGCCTTCTTCTCTCTTTCCTTTCGAACTTGATCAACATCTTTAATTTCTGATCGCACGTGGGCATTAGGTACTGACCTATTGTTTCTCCCACCTCTGAAATTTCTGCCACCACCTTGACCTCTAGGACCACCTATTCAAATAGCACAGGGTCACAACCATCAATAATGATCTCATTTTACTGAATGTAAGCAGATACTGTGTCAAACTACAAGCTTTCATTTGATTGAGACGACATAAGCTCACAGGATATATGAAACAAAATGAATTTGAACTTCCATCACCAAGGAAACAACATGGAGCAGCACAATAGCACATGTTTCCTAGGAGGAATGTAACCATAATATACTCTTGAATGCAGTGAGAGGGCCATCAAATATAACAAGAAATATGTAGAATTCATCACTAAACATAAACAATGTAAAAGTTCTCTTAGCAGAGGGGTTCCAAATCATTACCAGCTAAACTAGTTGATTGTGCAGCAGAATTCCCATCATTAGTTCCATTAAGAGATATTCTCTTGTGTGATTGGTCTTTCCACTTCTTGTATATCCCAGTTTTGTTGGTTTTCGCCTTAGAACCACTCTCTGTCTTTATCTGCACACCATTAACAAAAAGATGAAAAAAGCTTTGGAAAGCCGAGACCTGAAGACTTGAAAGCTTTGCGCAGTACAAGTCAAGAAAAACTCAATCCTATAATGCAACAAGGTCAAGTCAAATAAGAGCACATCATGGGAACCTATAATAGTGTCCAGATACAATCAAGGCTTACATCCTTATCATAGTAAGCAGAATCATAAGCCTTCACAAGGTGTTTGGTTTAAGCCCTTTCTTTTTCATTGTTTAGTTACACATAACAGATCAACTTCACAAAAGGTTTAAGGTATATAGGGGTAGTATTTTGGGCAAGCATGATTTCAAATCATCTCCCCACCTTATACAGAAATCATGATGCATCAAATATCATATACAGTTCAAAGATGAAATCCTGACTGGAAATAACCAAAACAGTATCAACCTTCCAAGTTATTCTATAGGTTATGTCCTCTAGTTGATACATAAAAAGATTTAACTTCACAAAAAAAGAAAACAAAAAAAAACTATCTTAGTCTCCTACATGTCCAAGAGAAAGTGAATACCAAAGAAAATGCACTGAGACCCATCTAACTCCATACTCTGAAGTCCTTAGAGCTACTTAGACTACGATGAAATTTAACGCAATTATTATATTTCAGTTAGATAAAGCGTTCAAAATGATACCGGGGGGGGGGGGGGGGGGGGGGGCATTAAACTTGAAATAACAAGTTGCACTTTTTCTGCCTGAGCTCTCCGATCAAACAATCCCTTCAGCATGTGTTAGGTGGGCCTTTTAATTTGCAAATGACAAGTTCCAATATTTTATTTCATTTCCTCAGCATTAGTAGAGATTTTCATTATGAGGAGAATGAATATATTTTAACGTATCAAATACAAAGTTATTATGGGAAGGGGGTGACACATCTTTCAGTGCTCACAACATGAAAAGTAGGCTTGTTTGTACTCTCCTGCCACACTTCAAAGAAACTAGATGTTCTATTCATCAAGCTTGCTGGTCCAGACAAAATGACATGCAAGGGCTAAAAAAAAAAAGTACCTTCCCACTAGCTGTAACACGATCTCCATTGTTGAGCTTGATGTATTTCTTGCTCCTCTGTGTTCAGAACATGCAATTAGCTTTCTAGAGAAAAAACTACTCATTAAAAGAAAAAGGCAGCGTCACTTTCAATTATAAGTACCTTATCCCAATGATATGAAACTTTTTGTTTCTGCAACCCATTCTTGTCATCAGCTACCAAATCTAGAACAGCAGCATCCAACCTAATTTGTGCAAAATGCCAAAAATAAACAATGTCAATAAATGTTAGTATGGTGGGCGTCTCAAGTCCTGATAAAGGAGAAGTGTCGCATTAGGTTGATTGCAAAACTAGTCAATTTAGGATGAATCTTCAATTCTTCGCAATACTGAATACACATGTAGGCAGTTTGAAGCAAACAAACTGCTGTATTAGAAAATTCTCCTTTTCATTCATCGTTACATACAGAAGAATTTATTTCAAGATATTAAACATGAAACTGGAAAATTTTCTGACGTATTATGATAGCTCCATGGACAAAAATGAAGCTTTGGATGCACCAAAAAGGTCATTCACAAGGTCTCAAGCTAAGGAGATACAAGCTAAGGTTGTTGAGATATCATGGGACAACAAGAAGATGCTTTATTGGGGAAGAACCAAAGATCTCAAGACTTGTGGAGAAAATCTGGCCAAGTTCTCCACTTGTTTCATGGTCCAAGTCCAAGATGAAGAAGATTGGATCCCATAAAGTGCCCCAAATTGACTCCTAAGGAGGGCTTTAAGAGGAGCCAAAAGCACGACCAATTGCAAGTTACCAATTTCAAAATAAAAAACACGACCTGCTCACGTCATTGTGTGTTTCTTGGTCAAAGAGGCATGTGTTTTGATGACCATCCGCCATTACTTCACTTATTTTAGTTTGTGGGAAGTGTGAAATCAATGCTACATGTACTCCATGTTTTCCTAGACAAAGTTCCCATTTTTTTTCCTAGTTAGGTTTTATAACTTTTCCTAAAGGACTTGTTGTTCAAAATAGTATAGGATTTGATCTCTTAGCCCTGTAGGACTTTTCAAGAAAATAACCCCCACCCCTTGAGTTGATTTTGGAAGGTTGAAGAATGAATCCAGGAGTAGCCACTACAAGAGTTCAAAGGAAAGTCCTCTTAGTTCAATTGATTATACTTTCTGTTGAAAGTAACAAAAAGAACACCCCTATATATAGGGGTCAGGGAAAAAGAACACCCCTATATATAGGGGTCAGGGGTGTGAACCTATTCCATTGGCAAATTGTTGTTGCTAGGAATCAATTAAGAGTGAGTCTAGGGTTATCTTGAAGTTCAAGATTCATTCTTACGTTTCTTGATCCGTTTCAAATTCCATCTATATGTTTCTGTTCTTGTTTTTATTTAGCTTCCACACATTCTTACCTTTATTGATTCTATATTGTACTCTTAACGTGATTGCTGGCATATTATGCTGTATTAGCAGTTCTAAGCTAAACATTAACTTATGATCTTCAACCATAAACACATGAGAACGCAGAAGAAACAACTTCAAGACATGTAACATTAAACTTCTATCTTCCATGCTAATATGTATAATAGGTGAAACAATAGTGAAGCTTACCTTTTTGATTCAAAACCATGGTTTCCCCTCACGGAGAGTCCAGCCTCAAAATGCTGCCAGCAGCAGGATACAAGTTAGATTAGTCACTCCATAAATAAAAAAACATGAAAAGTGTAAGACTCCCAAGCAGGAAGTGAAAAATCCACAGAACACTAAGAATCACATGATTACTGACAATTTCCTAGTTCAGGGTTAATTATTTACCTGATTTGTTGGCACCGCACTTATGAAGTACTCTTCGTCTTTAAAAATCTTTGCTTTCCTTTTAGAACCAGAAACTGTCCAAGTACAAAAGAACAAATCAACAGAAGACCAAATTAATATGAATATTATATCTGCAAAAGAAACAAATAAGCAAACTAATACTGTTCTTTTTCCTCATCTAGACCTAACAGTTTTTTTCTTTTCATTTTCTTTTTGATACCGCAGACATAGGCCCCCTCAAACCAATACCACTCCTCGAGTATCCAACAATACTTTATTCCAATTGCTCCCTTGGTGACTTGAACCTCGAAACTCATGGATTGAAGTGACGCACTTTCTAATAGATATCCCTCCTCACCTTTAAACCTTACAATCATAATTGAGTGTGTTCTATTATTATATTTAAATGATAACTGTGAGTACTTATTCTATGTCCCATTAATGGACTGTGAGTGTTTTTTTAAATGATAACTGTGAGGTATTTCATCCTCAGTTAACTGAGAGTAGTTTAATTGAATGAAATACTCACAGTTTTACACCAATGGGCATGTTGGAAAAGTAAGAAATAGGATCATTCTCTCTACTCTAAAAATACGTTGAAAACCAAACTTGGTTGTTTGGGTTACTGTCAAGATCTTACACAAGAATCCAGAATATGAACAATAAGGTGATATATTGATTACATAAACAGTTTTATCTTTCTTCATCTAAATGGTGCTCTGTCTTTTTAAGTCCACTCCATTTGATGAATGGGGAACAATATGTTCAAAATCAAATTATAACAGAGCTCATAACTACACATCTGCCTATTCAATACATCATGTATCAATATGTCTAAATAGATGATTTAATGAGACAACCACAAAAACAAAGAGCGAACGAGGACACACCTTGTTTGTCCTTCCTTTTTGAAGGAGTGGGATCAAAATCATCTTCCTGCAATAGAATAGAAACAAAATTCAAATGAACACATTTAATCACCATTTGCAAATTATAAGACCAAATCATATGCTGAGAAGGATTCTTATAACATCATATCAAATAATTTGAAGATAACTCCTCTCCACAAAAAGATAGCTGAAGACAGAACTTCCAACAACTAAACAGTGCCAGCTGCACCATGACGCCATGTCACTTCCCCCAAATACAAGCATGCTTGTTCAGGCAAAGCAAAAAATCACTGTTCTATGGCACTAATCTTCTACTCAGGATACTCTCTTTTTTTTTGGGTACTAAGTTGTATTAGAAAAGCATCATGAAATTTCAGGATACTTTTCAATATATCCACAATTTTGTAGCCTAACAACTCACTCATATTGACTTTTCAGTGAGCATGTGATTTTCTTTCCCTGACCTTTGGTTTCTGTGTTTGACCCATCTTCACATCCATGCATGCCATATCAGCTGGACCATGACACCATGTCCATTCCTCCAAATACAAGCATGCTTGTTCAGGCCAAGCAAAAAAATCACTGTTCTACGGCACTAATCTTCTACTCAGGATACTCTCTCTTTTTTTTTTTTTGTAGCAAGTTGTATTAGAAAGGCATCAAGAAGATACATAAAATCTCAGGATACTTTTCAATATATTATAAATTTTGTAGCCTAAGCATCAGTATTATAACTCACTTATTGACTTTTCAGTGAGCATGTGATTTTCCCTGTCTTTTGGTTTCTGTGTTAGACCCATTTGCAAATCCATGTCTGCCATATCCACATTCTTATTTGAAAATGAAAAAAAATCAAGTAAAAGAAAGAAACTACAGTACCCACCAGGATGCTTTTATTAGAGTGAAGGATATCTTTGCAAAAACTAAGACAAAGAAACCACAACGACTCCCACACACTCCAGCTCATTTTGAACTTTGTACCAAAGAAAATAGCATAAAATGAAGGCATACACCCATCAGGAAAAGAATAAGAGTCTGCAGATATTAAACAACTTTTAATACTAACTATTTGACAAGTAACACCCATGTGTTCTTCACCAGGTTAAGGTTTGTGGTTTAACTGGAAATGAAACAACGCATGTTGCGTATATACATGTTCCATTGTGAAAGTTGTGCAGCACCTAAACTTGGTAAACAAAGGGCATATCATTCCATAATGCAGGAATTTCAAGAGAGTATCTAGGTTCTAAGTCAAAATTTTCAGAAGTTACCAGCATCTAAGAATATCGTGTTACAGACCCATAGAATACCCTGTCCTTTTAGATTTCCTGTCTGTATTATGAAAGCAACTAGAGAGCACACCCAAAGAACATCTAAACAAAAAATCATACACAAAAAGGAGCTTCACCTTTGAAGCGGGAACACTCGAGCGCTGTTGACGAACTTTATTAATGACCTCCTCATGAATAGCTCTTTTCATCTTCATCACATCAACCCATTGATTCTGCATGGGTTATCCAAAATATTAATTAAGAATCACCTCTAAGACATCCTTGGGAATGGGGAAGAACAATGTGCAAGTTGACTAAGAATTCCAGTAACATATAAGTTCCGAAGACATGATGGAAAATATATATCTAACTGGAAATCTTGGAATACATTACCTTTGGTACTACATATACTCCAGAATTAAGCTTTTAACTACTTTTGACATAATGCACCTCAATGTAATAAGAACACAATATTTCATGTTAAATAAATACAATATAAAATTTCATATGCATTCACTCTTCAATTACTCAATGTTGATTACCTTTTTAATTTACCAGCAGTTCAAATTTTACACATTCTTTAACCCTCACTCCCTAATATTATTTATTTTTTTAATGACTCTGGTGTCCGGGCCAGCTTTCACGCACCTCAACTAATTTCAAGGGATACCTGCCACCTCCCACGAGCTTTACATACTAGGTTACTTTCCACCAAGGGTAGGACAGATGGGAAGAATCGCCTAGTGTTTTTGTTTCCACCTAAGACCTCATGGTTCTCAACCACTTCATTGACCAGTAGGGTGTCACCCTTGGGTCTCACTGACTCCCTAAATTTATTAAGTTTCTATGTTTAAGGCCTTTAGCAGCCAATTCATGCTTTGATTTAACAGTTACTTCCCAACTACACACAGAATAGAGTTTATAATTTATTGAGGTTTATTCCACAATAATGAAGAAGGCATTTTCTAGAGGTAGGTTCCTATATATTGTAACTGTATACAGTGAGGAAAAGACCATTCTAGAAATGGTCAAATTTTGCTCCATAACCATAAGTACGTATAAAATGGAGGCGAGAAAAGGTGTTCGCGGGAGTACATTATATGTTTTAATGTCAAGATTCAGGGTCTTGAAAAAGAATTACAACGCTGTGCATGTATTTGTACCAACTAGTTAAACCTTCTATTTGACTCTCTACTTGAAGGGCTAAGAAACTCCTTTAGCTCAATAATGAAAGTTAGGGTCGATCGGAGGAGGCCTTACCTCTTAGATGATCCAAGCAAGTCATTAAGCTATTGGATAGATCCTCCTAACTGTAGTTACTTAAGGTCGAGTACTAGACGGGTGAGGCCCAAAGTTATTATAGGTTTCCACTTGAGCTTTCCGTGGCAAAGCAAGTCTACAAGCCACTGCAGTGAAGTTATAGGTCTGATTTCTTTCTCGTATTGAGATCTTAGAATGCTATACGCAGCCCTTTTTTTACTTGGAGTCTAAACAAGCACCTTGAAAAACTCTTCATGTTTTTACTAGAATAATCCTGTCCAATTTTCCTCTAGTTCACATGACTGCTTGTTTAATCTATCTAGCCTTCTATATAATTGTTGTGAACTTGCTTCATTCATGACTTGCAAAAAAAAAATTATGCATGTCTCAACTGTAGTTTCTATTTGCTTATTTGTCTATTTCATGGAAGAGAGAAACAAAAATGTAACAGGTGCATGCAGTTTCAATTACTACTATTGTTGAAATTCATACTTGGAAAATACACAGAGAGCATTATATGGAATTGATAGCAAACGAAAAGAAAGAAATGTGGTTATAAAGATAAACATAGGCATTTGAGGTCGGATAAATTTGACCGAAGGAAGCAAACAAAATTAATTTGCCGTGGATAGTATGCAACTACCTAAACAACATATTTAACATTTTTTTAGAGATAAAGAGTCTTCAGTGGAAGTATGAAGCCGACTTTATGATCTTATTTTATTCTAAATTTTCGCTATCGCACTTTTATAACAATCTAGGAGCTACCCTTCCTTACATGTGATACGTAGAGGTGTAAGATTTGTTCTTTGTAGTTGATTTCTTCATGTCTAGTTGTATCTCTTCTTGAATACTTTAGTTTGATTTGAAGCCAAACATCTCAAATTAATTTTTAGCCCTTAAATTGTAATTATGTCTTCATCTTTATCACAAAAATTGAGCATTTCTTTGTTCCTTACGATTCTGAATAAGTTGTTTTGAAAATATAAAGTTTGTGATGTATGTTTAAGCAAGGTTATCTGAAACTAAAAGGAACTATTGGGAAAGGAACTGTCTTTAAGACTTAAATATACAATTAGAATCTGAATAAGAGGCTTAAACTATAAGAAGAAACAACTGTTTCCAATTTGTAAAACGTGGTTAGGATAACATGTTACCCGTTGCTCTCAATTATCAAAGTGATCGACTTTCTTAATTGCAAAGTCAAACTTATTTTTCCCATTGAGAAACTGTATCAGCCTCTGAGGAACTTTGCACTTCACATCACCCCTTTGTGTTCATTTTATCTAATTAATACTTTTTTGCTTCATATATGCAGAGCATCTCTACCTCCCCGAGGTAGTGGTAAGCTCTACGTTCACTCTACCCTCCCCAGACCCCACTTAATGGGACTTCACTGGGTGTGTTGTTTGTTATTCATAAGTAGAGTTTTTTATGTCAAGAATATAGTTTTCTGTGTGCAATTTTTAAGTTTTGTGTTGTTGAATATGTACAAAAACAAAGGACTTCAATTTTTCAACATTTCTAGCCACTTCATTAAGAAAAACATTTCTAGCCAACATAAGCTGAACGAATTACATACACAAGATGATATATATTTTAATTTATTTTTGAAACTGGTAATGGTGTATACAAGATGATATACATATCAACAATTAATGATGAACATGTGACCAATCAATTTTGTTTGCGTTTTCGAGGATTTCTACTGGGTCTGGTTCCTTTGTTAACTAATAAGATTAACTTTCATCATTTTCAGTACGTAGAATTATTTCTTTAACTTCCATTTTATAACTCAAAAAGATTCTTTAATAATATTATGTGATTTTAAGAAGTTTATATTCATTGATATGGGGTATGTGTGCACGTGTCCAGATACTAGTCAGAGAACATGATGTGTTAGCCAATAGGAGAATAAACACAAGCTGCATTCAAAAGAGACCATATATTATAAAAGGAATCTGAAGTTCTCCATTTTCTAGTTGACATAATAGCAGCTAACATAAAAGATAAGAAGTTTACTTGTTTTTTTGACTTAGCGGCTTCACCTTCAGCTTCCAGGATTGTCTGCTTAGGTCTATAACAAGATATAATGTTAAAGAACAGAAATAATATCATTCCTCCATGGACAACATAACAATCAAAAATATAAAAGGACTTGTAGAATAACCTGAAGGCCTTCAAGCGTTCAGAAAAGGCCATTGCTGATAATTCATTACCACGGAGGTCATTTTTGAACATTGGATGCAACCCTTCGCGGGGTAGGTCTTTTACTCTTTTAATGGACTCTTTAGAAGGCTTTGATTTTGTCTTTGAGTACAACCCAAATGCTTTCGTACATGGCCTTTGCAGAGTTTCTAATTCAGTTGAATGATCAATGATTTCCCGAACTCTATCTGAGAGGAGATCTAGAACAGTTTGTGGAAAACGTCCATAGACAGTTTCTCCATTGGCAACTGCTTGATCTATTTTGGACAGGACTCCATCCACATCTTGTAAAACCTCTTCCTCAGTTGGTGCAGCCCTGATTGGTTTAGATAGAAAGAGATGAAGATCTAACAAATAAGCCATGTCGTCGGATGTGACAAGAGAATATGCAGTGCCAATACGACCAGCCCTTGCAGCTCGCCCAACTCGATGAACAAAAAGTTTAGGTTTGGTAGGAAAATCAAAGTTGATAACATTATCAAGCAGTGGAATATCAATTCCTCTAGCAGCCACATCCGTCACAATGAGCACCATGGTTTTTCTTGCTCTAAATCTAGAAACATGAATTTTGCGAGCATCGTGATCCATATCACCATAACAAACAGAAGCTTCAATGCCCTCTTCTCTTAAAAGAATGTTGAGGAACTCAACGTGATACTTGGTGGAAACAAAAACTATAGTCTGCTGATCAGAAGTTATTTGTTCACGAATCAGATACAGAAGTGCAGCATGCTTCTCCTCCTGTCTTACAGTGAAAAATGCAACCTTCAAGTCTGGACTTATCTTTGTATCCAAATCAAGCCTCACAAGCTGAGGGTCTCGAAGCCCAGCCTTAGCAAATTCAGCAAGGGCACTGGGTAAAGTTGCACTAAAAAGCAGAGTCTGGCGGTTCTCACCTAGATGGGTGAGAATTCTATGCAATTGCTCAGCAAAACCCATGCTAAACAAACAATCAGCTTCATCAAAAACAACATATTCCACAGTGCGCAGTGACATATCATCAACCTCAGATAAATGGTGCATGAGCCGACCAGGAGTTGCAATTATAATATCAGGACTTTGTGCCAATTCTTCAAACTGGCTTTCCATACTATCACCACCAACCAACAAACTAACCCTAATATCTGCATCAAGGATTAAAAAAAAAATCAGCTTTTACCATTTGAGGCTACAGGTAATTGACTAAAACTCATGGCACCAACACAAAAAGAGGTAATTCTAACAATCTTCCCTCCTTTCTTCTGTTACATCACACAAAATGGGGACTTTTAGTCCTTAACCGAAGTATGTATTTAACAATACTATACAAAATATTAAACCATTTAAGTAACAATAAAAACAAGCATTGTATAGGTAATAATTATCCAAACAAGACGAAGACGAGAGGAAAAAGCAAAGCACCTGTGAATCGGCCAAGTTCTTTGGTAAACTTAAGCGTTTGAAGCGCCAAATCCCTAGTTGGAGAAAGAATTAGAGCTCTAACACCAGCTTGAGGCACATGCTGCTTCAATTTCTCAAGCATAGGCACAAGGAAAGCCGCCGTTTTACCAGAACCAGTACGGGCCATAGCAACAACATCGAATCCAGAGAGTATAAGTGGCATTGTCTTACGCTGAATAGGCGTAGGAACTCTATAACCTTTTCGTTTGATTCCTCTGAAGATATTAGAGCTTAAACCTAATGACTCAAATCCTCCTGATTTTGCCTTCTTCTTCTGCTTCTCTCTACGTTTAAGCTCCGCTTTGGAGCTAACCAGAATCGCCATTGGAGAGTTGGAAGCGAAGAAAGTTTTGGTGGCTCACTGAAGAAAAGAATGAACAGAGGGTTTTTGGACCTAATTCCCTGGGTTTTGTAATTTACAATTTTATCATTCTTTTAAATTTTATAATTTTTTTGAGCTTAATCCTAGTTTGCCCTATTAAAGGCAACAATAAAACAAGAGTTAAAATGTAAAACATGGACTCTTAATTTTAATTACCATCATCGTGTTATCAATCACTATAATCGATTAGTATAGAGCTATTATTCATTGTCATTATCAGTTATCACCATCAATATAACTAATGCTTACTATGACACGTTTATCACTACAACTATCATAAACCATCACATATTATCACCGTTAATATGTCAATTACTAACATCAATAAACTTCACTTGTTAATATGGCTCCTTCAGTATCACGTCAATCAATACAATATCAACCACATATATCATAAAAGGCTAAAAAAATACTTCAATAGATCATATACACCCTTAAAATTATATTTTGCTAAAAAATACTCTTTCGTTAAAATTTTGAGTCACATTTATCCTTAAATATTAACGAAAGTTCATATACCGCATGGCCTAAAATCCTTTGTATTATTAGTTTACATAAATTGAATAATAGAATTTTGTAAGACTATTATAAAGATTTGTTACACTTTATTTTTTTGGGTCCAGATTTCATTTGTTCGATTTTGGTTGTAGCCATTTGCATCTTAGTACTATGAGTGGTAATCACAATTATTATGGACCAAAATAAATGCTTGGAATCATTTTAGTACTTAGATTCCTATGTGATATGATAGAGGCAGCAATATAGGACAAAAAATAAAGGGATAAATAAGAAATTTTTAAGTAAACGCAAAAAAAAATAAAAAAATTACATGTTTTAATCGAATATTGAGAATAAAATTTGATGTGAACTCACATTAATTGACATTCAAAGTGGATATCAATTTTTAAGGTGAATTTCTTAAAAAGTATCGTAATTATGGCGAATCAAAGGAGTTTTAATTTTTATAAGGAATATAACTTTTTAAAAATATTTTGAGTTATTATATTATACCCATCATTTCTTTTCTGTATCACTCTTTTTCTTAGTCAATTCAGAAAAGAATAACATGTTTGTAATGTTTACTAATAATTTAACTATATCATAGACTTGTTAAGTAGTTGGTTAAAATCGATAAAATGATAAGTACTCTTTCATCTTTAATCAACAATCTCGAATTCGAGTTCATCTTGATACAAAGTCATCTTTGATAAAAAAAAATGTTCTATCCGAAATATAGAACTTAGAATGTTTTATCCTCAATAAGTCCTTTTGAGAACTTATCACTTTACTCCGATCTGTTAGTTTATTTTTTTATTAAAAAAAATATTTGATTATAAAATACTCATTTTACTTTTAATGAAATATTTTTTATAATCACACCTTATATTATATCATAAGTTCTAAAAAAAATTATTTCTTAAGCATTGCACCCAATCAAATACCTTCACAACAAATTAAAACGAAAGAAACATTATTTATAATATCTTGTTCAAATATATATATATATATATATATATATATATTATTAAAAGAATATTAAATTCACATAACATTAATAATTTAATTTTCGTACTACGAAATCATGTCCCATAAATGAAAGAAAGGGACATGGCTATAGCTTTTCACAGAATCGTCCTTGCTCGAAAGTATACCAAATTAACCATAATGTCTTGTGTCTACAATAATAATAATAATGTAAATAAATTAAGGCCGTGTTAAAGATATATTTTTTTTGCGTCTTAATTTAACTCTAAGAATAGATTGAATCGATAGATTCAACGTAGATTTGTTATGAAATATGTCTTCACTAGTTATCGAACATTACATAATAAGTATACCAAAATCAATATCTCAATAACAAAATTTATACCGATTTTAACTTAAACCAACAACCAAACACAAGATAAGGTGCGATTCTAGTATTTTTTTTGTATTTTACTTTTGTACTGCTTGTCAGGGCTAGGCTAAACCATAATGTTGTGTTACTACGCTTTGCCTCTCCCTTCACTATAAAAGTCTCGCTCCTATTATTTAAGAAAAAGAAGATGAAAATTGAGCTTGATTATCAATGGATGGGAAGGACGAAGTGGAACTTTGCATAAAGTGAAGATCGTTGGGGTGAGTAGAAATGAATTGTTTTTCATAAATAGTAAGATTGCATCCCCGCCCAAAAAAAAAAGACTTGTTGCTTGAATGTAACTATTCAATCAAAATAAAATATTACAACTATAACATACACTTTTAGAGAAGTATTGAAAATACCCTTAAACTTGGTATGGATGATTAGTTTCGTCCTCAAACTATTGACAGCCTTAAAAACACTCATCCACTTGATTAACTGAACTTACACATACCTCTGATTAGCCAAATGACATAACAAGTGGTCTCTACTTTCAAACAACTCTGGTATGAGTGTCTGACTCTTAATAAAAGGTCAACAAAAGTGCTGAATATATTCCTAAACTTGCCAAATCAGGAGTGTATTTAAGCTTACCTAGTCAAGTAGAGAGTATTTTGAAGGCTATCAATAGTTTAGAGACAGAAATAACAATTCATGCCAAGTTCAGGGTGTTTCTCTCTATATTTTGGTTTCAAATTCATAGGAACAGAAGAGGGCTCGACCAGATTAGGCGATGAGAGTGAGAGGATCCTTTCGAACAAAATCATTAATATGAATAGCCTAATCCCGATTTTTCGAATCCCATTGTCAAGGACTAAAAACACAATTGATGTATAGAAGAAAAAGAAAAGGAAATGGTATCGAAGTTATCAATATTGTGGATGGTCACGTTCTTCTTTTGCAGGCAATAATGCTTAGGTCACGTTAAAGTTGAGGTCCTTTTATATGTCGCAAGTTGAGGCCAGAAAGAGTAGCTTCATCTGTCAACATAAACCTGTACCAGAAACCCTATCAAATTGTAGTATCTTTAGCTCATCTTTAATCCAAATCCTGTTCTCCACTTCTCCACTTACTATAGAAACAGAAAAGTATGGAACTTTGTGGTCCTCACATATTCGTTTTTGTTTAATAATTGTGGTGTTGTACACATCTCGACTAGTTCCACAAGGTATATGACTATATGTTACTTCCCACTAGTTCCGAGTAACTCAATCTATCCATCAAAGCTTAGATAAATGAATGTGTTTTTGCCTTTTAACAAATTTTAAACTTGAGACCTCATAGTTCTCATCTCACTTCATTGATCACTAAGTCATACCCATAGGTGTGTGGCGTGGTCCACACATATTCTCTCCCTTCTCTTTCACCTTTATTGCTAAACTTCACATTATTAATCTACTCATATATTCTTGTGCTCCTCACTCTAGTTTTCCTCAACTTGTTTCTTTTCCCCCCCTTCAAAGAGATGGAAAATAACAAATGGGAAGGGAAGAGAAGCATGGAAGAGGATGATGATGAGGAAGATGAAGATGTTGTAGAGGATACCAAAAGGAAGAGGGTCTTGACTCGCTCTGGACGGAAGGTATCCACTGCAGAGGGGTCAAGGCAACCTTCCTGTCAAGTTGAGGAATGCACTGCAGATATGGTGAATGCTAAGACATACCATCGCCGCCACAAGGTCTGTGAATTTCATGCAAAGGCTCCAGAAGTACTTATTGATGGACTCCGACAGCGTTTCTGTCAGCAATGCAGCAGGTTCAGATACTCTGATCTTTCAATATGCAATTTGAGTTTAACTTCTAAATACACTCATCAGATCACCTTAAAGATAACTAACAAGTAACTTCCCATTCAAGTTACTTGGAAAAAACGTAGTTAAATTACTCTCTGTAGGGGTAAAATGCATTTATATGCACAGTTTAGAGTGCACACAGACAGCCATTTGGCATACAAACAAGCATTTCACTTTACCAATGACCATAAAAGAACAATTTTTTTAGCTAGAGGTCTATTATATCTACATCAAAGATCATTACCTGCAACAAGAACAAAAATAGTGGCACAAAGTTGCAAGGCTGATAATTCTTCTCTCACATTAAGCACACGTACTAGTTTTCGGGTGAAAAGCAAATTCATCAATATTTTTCTCTTATGCTGCTTAAAATAATGTAATACCTTCATGAAAAGCTCAGTCTATGGTTGGTGAGGATAAAGAGCCTCTAGATTCACATAACATGGAACCTACGTGACAGATCCTCCAAAAATGCACTACTTTTGGAGGATTCAAAACACACCTATAAATATTTTTGAAGAGTATTAGCAACATCATGGAACCAAAGCCAAATCAGAACAACTATTTTAACTGTGATTTCTTTTGTATGAATTTTCTTGTGCTCGGTGCTGCTTTAAATTTAAGGTGAAGGAAATTTAAATGAAAAATATATGGAGAACAATCTGTTAGTGGAGTCGCAAATGGGGATTCTTTGCCGTCCCCTGCTTTTTCCAGCAGGCAGGAAGCCTTGACTGCTGATTCTCCCAAGTCCCTGGTGAGATTGATCACATCTGATACTGGTGTATTCTCAGAATCACCATCATTTCCTATAAAGACGGATAAAACATTACTACAATGGAGAAAAAAATATTTTCTCTACTTTCAAACGGGACCGTTGCACAATTCTCTATTCCCAAACGAAGATTATATTGGGGTAACCTAAAGAAGATTCCCTCTTTTCCTATAAAAGTATGTATCCTCTCAATTATGAAACTCAGTATGCACCACAATAATTTTACTGATTTTCTAAGCAGCTGCTTTCCTGTTGCAAAGTCTCGGCATAGGTAAAATATAAGTACTGAAAACTCACAATGGTCTGAGTATCTGACAATTGAAACATGAAAGAGAGTAAAAACAGAAATTAGCAAGGACAGAGAGCTTTTCTCCCTGCACCATTTCCCTTAAGTGACTAGAAAAGAACCAATCAGAATTTACTTGAGGTGATTTTTCTTGCTCTATTTTGTTCCAAGAATGTGACATCTTGGTTCTCTTGCATCCTCTCAGAACTACTTATGGGAAGTTTCATTTTTTTTTACATTATAAATTATGGTAAGCAGATTTCATCAGTTGGCGGAGTTTGATGATGCAAAAAAGAGTTGCAGGAGACGGTTGGCAGGGCACAACGAGCGCCGCCGTAAAAGTGCACAAGATTATCCAGGAGAAGGGTCAAGTTGAACGGGCACCTACTAGTGGACTGATGAGAACTTAAGCTCCCTCTGAAAAATATAGAGTTTATCACGCTCTCTCTCTTCTGTCATTTGCCATATTTCCTTTTTAACAAAAAATGTTATCTTCAGGTATGCATAAAGTAGTAATTTCATTTCATCTGAAATGAAAATAGTACGAAAGAATGTTTCATTAACTTTTGTCTGTTGGTACTTCGATAGTTTGTAGACCGAAAATAAAGCTATCCTGTGTTTCACATGTATGTTGCTTGAAGACTACCCTGTTGGACATGTCATCTCACACTACAAAGTTTCTTTTATTTTTTTAATTACCCTTACTTTCCTGACAGAGCTCGAGTCTAGTATAAAAATGCTTTCCACCTTGCTATGAGAAACTAAAGACACTCGGAAAACACTCATTTGAAGAGTTAAGAAGGAAAAAAACAAACTGAGAGAACCACAAGGCTAAAATTAAATATAATCAGATTATCTCATTAAGAAAGTAAACATGATTGTGCTAAACTAGTAGCACGGCAGATGGCATATCAAAAGAAACATGCAGACCTTGCTACGAGCCTCTAAAGCTTTAAGCCAGCAGGCAACCAGAATAAATATTGGCAGCAACCAAGATATCTTACTAGTTGAAATCACGCTTGATTCCCAACAGTTTGGCAGACAGCTCCCATGTAACAATTGCAGCTGCATTAGCAGGAAACGCTCTCACAATTGTAGGACCTAGACCCATATAGCATCCTCTTAGACCAGATCTCGCATATATCTACCATAATAAACTGAATCAGGCATTTCATCTAGTATTTCAAGTTCCAAAATACAAGAGATTATGGTAACTACCGATTTTAAAACACGAAACGGGTTTCTCGTATGGTTTTTCTCTGGGGTAGTTTGAATTATAGTTTTTGCTACATCCAACGGCAGAACTGCTGACCAGCACTGAAAAGAGAAGATGCACAGAATTAATTTGTGTATAGAATATCCACATGGAAAGTTTACAAACAGCATAGAACCAAGCAAGGAAAAGAAAGAGAAGTCATTAAGAAAATGAATTCCAACCAAGAATACTCACTGCTATACCGCCAAGACCGCCACTCATTATTCCAACTCCAATATCAATCAATTGGCTAGACTCGGATGAAGCACCTTTACGTTGTAGATGCAAGTGATAACGCACATATTCATATGTACTAAAGAAGACAGCGTTTCCGAAAGATTCTCTTAATAAGGTTGTGAAGCCTCCTCGAAATATGCCTGTGATCTGAAAGGATCTTTGTCAGCTTAAATGCACACCAAAAGGCAAATTTGTGTAGATCAAAAAATTTCTCACCCCTTCACATTTTACAGTTTTAAGGGCACACTCAAGAGGACCACCATATCTACTGGAGCTTGGTAACACGGAATCAGCACCCTGAACTTGCATCCTACACTGGCATCATAGATATAATAAGGATGATACTTCCAAGTAACTCTAAAGCAGGATGTTATGAACCCTCACATCACTTACCTTCACCAGTTCTGATGGACATAGAATGAAGCTGATAATAGCTCCTCCAAAGGCAGCTGAAGGAACTATCGCTTGAGGCTGGGGCTTACCTCCATCAGGTCCACCCTTTAAAGCAAACACAAAAAGGTTCGTCATTGATAACAAGAAACTGAGATGTTGTCACAAAAGCGCCGAAGTTCCAAGATACTGTTAACGGTTGTGAAAGTAGTTGCCTTTCAACATAAACTAGTCATAAACAATCTTTGAATCGAATCACAGCGTAAACTCATTGCTCGATGAACATTGAACTAACCTGCAGCAATATTTTTGTTTGGGAATAAATGCCAAATACAAGTGAGCTCTCAAAGGCCATGCCAATGAACGAAGATGTAGCTCCTCGATAGAGCCCCTTAACCTGCCACAGAAAATTGCAGTTCAGGTCCCTCAGAAACATGAAAAGCAGTCCCATACAAGGAGGAAAAGTTCCCAAAAATAAGAAAAGAAAGATAATTGCAATATAAACAACAATAGTTGACCTTTTGTGATGTGCTCAATGAAAAAGGTATAAGATGAGTCTACAAGCAAAAGTATAAACCTCAATTTCTTTGAAGAAATAGAAGCTAGGTTTATTGTATAAGAAACAGGATTTGGCGGGCAAATCAATTTTACTTGACAAACAGTGTAGAAGCTAGGTTTATTGTATAAGAAACAGGATTTGGCGGGCAAATCAATTTTACTTGAAAAACAGTCAAGACGGCATACTTTGGCACTTATGTAGAAAGCCTCAAGGGAGCTCTGTTTAATTAGATCCATTTACTGCATACTACTTCAGTAACCAGAAACTTAGATAAACTTTCAAGGGAATAGGCAAATACAATCATAACTCATAAGCTCAGGAAAATGTTCATGAATATAACATGTACAAGTAAAGATATATGACATTTAGTATAGAGAAGACGAGGCTTATCGGGGATGGGGCTTCAAATAATGGAATCACTCAACCTTATGTTTGATGGGAATTTCAATATCTGCAAAGCAGTTGAGTCAAGTAAAGAGATTATACGTTCCACCAACTAAACAACATTTCAACAAACAGAACGGGAAAAACTCAAAGTTGGATTTTGGAAGAAGTTGAGAGACATACTCCTTCAGTTTTTAATATTCGAGCAGCACAATGCAATCCATTCTTGTACTTTATTCCACGAGCTTCCGTATTGTGTTTCTGGAGCTTCACCTGATAAATGCATTTCACATAACTCCATCGGTAAACCCACATGAAGTCACAACAACCTCCAACACCCGAACAAGTATACTATCTATGTCATATTATTAAGATCTTCTCGAAACATAAATTATTCCATCTGGCATAGATAACCTTATACTCTGCTTCAGCCAATACCTTACCCTATTTCCTACAAACCTTTATTCAGAGGCAGATGCAACCTTATAGCATCGGTTCATTTCAACCAGGTACTATTCATGAAAAGTATAAATTTATGCGTGAAACACTGTGACTAAGATTGCAACAATTAGTAGGTTTGAACCCATAACTTTTAAAATATGATAGGTTCAAAGTTAAAAAGTTGAATTCATAAAATTTTGGATCTACCTCTGCCTTTGGTAAGACTTTCAACTAACAAATTAAGGCATGTAAAGAGAGAGAAACTATAAAAATCAACTTCCTTTTTTTGTTAACCATGGTGTCAAGATCAACCTGTGTAAACCTCGACTAATACCATAAGATATTTATCACCTCTCACCAACAATATGTACCAGGATTTGAAACTGAAACCTCATGGTTCTCAACCAATTTCATCGACCACTAAGCCAACCCTAGGAATGTTTGCTACAAATTTATACCTTCAACCAAACACAGTATAAATCTAATCCCAAACTTAATAATGTAATATCCAACTTGAGATTATTTCATCCCACCTGCTAAACTAGCGTAAGAGTTATAATCCTAACTAACAGGATAACTTAGTTTGTGTGTACCAAATGAATGAACTGCTTAACAATCAACCATCCCTTTTTTGATTAATACGCTAAAAGAACCTCTCAACGAATCTAGAGTCAAAATTTTGGTGCACCTAGCCATCTATACTAAGAAAACAGCAAAAACCCAGATGCAAAATTTGTTCAACTCTACCAAATATGATAAAATTCGAATTGCATTCATTCACAGGATAATGCAAATGGGTATTTCCATAAAAGCTTGAAGTAGTAAACGAACCTTGACGGTATCAAAAGGGTGACCGGTAATGACAATGGCAATACCGGCCATGAGCCCAGCTACATACTCCTTGTACCCCGAATTCCCACTCATCTTCTCCATTGCTCCAACTCGAGAATTTTGCTATTCTCCAGTTGAGCTGGGTTTTTCAAAGGGTTTTAGCTCTAGTAAATCCAACAATTTGCTCGCTCTCAAACTAACACCGTGTTTGTGTTTTTTTGGTAATATAAAGTAGAGTTGAATTTGTAAAGACAATCAGCGCTTAAGTCAGCTCGAGATTTGTCCCCCATTCTTTTATGGCATAATACATGCATATATCAAATTTGGCTTCAAATTTTAACTTTGATCTCAAATTTTCATATTGCATAAATAGACACTTTAATTATCTTATCTTTCAATAAATAAATACGCGATTTTTGGAGCCAAAATGCGTGAAATGCAAACGCTTCCACGTGTATTAGTGAGTCAATCAGTGACTGCCAACTAACTAAACATTTTACAATGTCATTTTGAAACTAAAAAAAATATCTTACATGTCATTTTGAAACTAAAAAATAAATAAATTAATTTTAATTAATATAAAAGAAATTCATTAAGGGTAGAATTGTCGTTTCAACATTTTTCAACCCTTGTAGGCCTCGAAAATTACCCCTCACTCGCGCAAAATGCGTGCATTTCAGGCATTTTGCCAAGTAGGAATCGCGTGTTTATTTATTGAAAGATGGATAGTTAAAGTGTCTATTTGTGCACTATGAAAGTTTGAGGTCAAAGTTAAATTTGAAGTCAAGTTTAGGGTCCAATATATATATTATACCTTCTTTTATTGACGTAGAAGATATGATATCTGAATCTAAATCGATCCATAAAATGTTAGATTCGTGAAAAAAAATTTGTTGTCTAAATCCATATAAAAAGACCAATTTCCTACTCCTCTTCCAATGTGGGATTTCTTGACAGATTTTTGACTTTTTGTGAGTAATTTAGAGTGTAAGAACTTCTTTAAAAATTTTGAAAAATTTTAAATTCAACTTCGAGACGAATTTAGTTCAAAGGATGAAAAAAGGTGGAAACATTTCATGATCTAACATGTCTGATAGTTTCATAAATATGTTTTAACTTGATCTCAAGTGACATCCAATTTTAATGTGCATAAATCAATATTTAAATTTGTATAAAATTAAATAAATACAACACTCGCCGTTGAGAAAGTTGCTAACATTCTTAATCCAAATTGCTTCCGTGGCTGTTTATCAAGAAGTTAAAACCTATCCCTTTTGTCATAGTAATTATACGTCCAAACAATATTACTATTTACTACTATGAAGAAATGAATTTTAAAAAAAATATTCATCAAAAGTTGAAAGTGAAACTTTAAGAAGAATTTTTTTTTATGTATAAAGTGAAAATTTCACTTTTGATTGTGGCCATTGAATGCCAGATTCTCATACAAGATTAGCTCCTTTTTCATTCTACTTTCCATAGGGGATTAGTTGGTTCCTTTGTTCCTACAATTAACAAATGCTATACTTTTTCTAAAGGTAGAACTTTAAAACACATTCAAAATAGGAATAAATTGGATTGGTACCCTTATTTTCGTCAAAGGAGGTTTGGATGAACCCTCTTTTGATACCCTAGCTCGCCCACGATACAAAGTGTTCAAAAAAGTCCATTGAAATATCGGTCTTTTAGATCTTAAGATCACACCAAAAGGCGAATAATTGAGTCTTACATTCTCATCTAACGTCTCAGGTTTCTCCTTCCAACTGGCCGCCTGCTAGATCATTCACCTTCTCCGGCTTGTAAAGGCTTCATTCGCCTGTTCTAAAAAATGAACGAATGTAGGTCAACACGTGAGATAAAAGCTCACATTTGCCATATGCAGGAATAAAGGATTAAGTATTACCAGTATCATTACTACAGATAAAGCATCTGCTGAATTATAAAAGCTGTGGAAGTTGTAGCTCTACGGGTTTGCTATCCATCCAAAGCAGGAGGGAGTCTAAGTCTTCGAAAGTATATGCAGACGGCCATTGAATTCTATGAAATTGACTCTTTTCATATGATAAGGACAGTATCATAATTCAAACCCTACTCATTACCTTCTTAAGTAGCTGAGTTACTCTGTCTATCTCCGGCAATCCCTTCAAATATTGACGCCCCAGAAGTTTCCATTGCTCCAGCGAGCATATTGCGACATTAGGATCTACTGCTTCCTGAAACACCTGCTTCCAAGGAAATATGTCCAGTCCAAGCATCTAGATGGAGATTTCATTTTTCTGCAATTGCACATATTAAAACTTACAGAAGCAGAGAATGAGTAACAAAACAATACCATCATTCATTAAATCTTTGAATTCATAGCTTTTGTAAAAACTTACAATAAATACATAAATCTTATGCAGCTTTGATTAACAACTCAATGCTTAATGAAATAGCTACAGGGCCAAATAGACTCTGTTCAACTTGGTTTAGTCACCAGTGAATGCATCGGATATGTCCGTAATATCGCACTGTTTTTGTCAGAGTAATCTCCCATAAGGTTAGCATGTCAATACTGTAGAGAAATAGTGTAGCTATGATAACCAAAGTCATACGGGTCAACTTGTATGCACCATGATTATGCCGCCGACTAACCATTATCTAATAATTGTCTGAACAAGCAACTGCAGAAACCTGAACCTCCGCGCCCCTAGTGAGGAACTGCAACTGTTATAAATGCAAGAATCCCCCATGCAACTACGTAAACATTAACAGCATGTTGCAAATAAAGGATGATCCTCCCACAGCGACGAGGTAGATGTCTCTTAGCTGGGGTGATCTATAGTTATCTCTAAACCTCCATGCTCTGGTGCAAAGACACGATCAAAAGCAGGCTTGCCTGCTCTTCTATTCTCTGTCACAAACTGCAGTTACTAGTTCATTTCATATATAACTAGCACTAACCAATATCTAACCGCTAACACTAAGTTGATTGGAGCAACATCTTAACAGTACAAATTCCCTTCAAAGCCGGGATGAAAGACGATAAGTACTTCCTGTAATCCTATTGAAAAAGAACCAAACACTTCGCTAAGTTACTAAACTTTATACTTGTTTTTCTTCAAAAGCACAATCTTCTCCCACTCATTTTCCTTTATCTACTAAAATATTTCAGTTCCCTAACTTTAAAAACTGAAAACGGCATGGACCAGACTCTAGTCATGCAGCCTGTTGCGAGCTAATGAGACCTCAATCCCGAAGCCTTCAAAGTATTCTTTAAGTACGTGCCTCTATTTTTATGGGGAATTCACTGCTAATAGATCTCGCTAGTGTCCCTCTCCTTCTATTTTTATGGGGAATTCACTGCTAACAGATCTCGCTAGTGTCCCTCTCCTTCTATTTTTATGGGGAATTCACTGCTAATAGATCTCGCTAGTGTCCCTCTCCTTCCCCTGCAACCTTCTGATTAACCGGAGTATATAATGACAGTGTCAGGGCGTGAGCACCGGGTCATGAGAGTACCTAGTAAACATCAGATTAAAGCTTCATGGATGATTAGTGGTCTCCTCCATGACCTTTTGCATCTAAAAGCATCTTCAATGCCAGAGAATCCAATGAGGGGAAAGCACAGAGGTAAGTATGCCAGGAGCACTAATCTAGTAGTTGACTCTAGCGAAGATGATGACATTAGCAAATTATATTTTTACCCGAGTCCCCTCACCCATATCCACACATGGATCTGTACCGAATCTTAAAATATAGGTCATAGAGGATCCAACCTCTGAATCCACACCCGAGCCCAAGTAACTTGGGGAGGATGCCTAAGTCCACAAAAGCAGGCCATCGGTCCAATTCCCAATCAATGTGGGATCTAACACCTTCCCTATTCTACCATGTTATGTTAGATTTCTTCTCATTTTTCATCTAGAAGGATAATTTTCCAAAATCCTCAAATCAAAGCAGTCATGATTAAAGTCACCAGCCACTTTGGGGTTCAAATTGAAGGTAATTTATTTCCATCATTCCAAGTCTTGGTAAACAAAGTTACCAGGTACCTGTGCTGGTGGGAGATAGTAGTAACTTTGGAATTAGTCGAGGTGTGCATAAGTTGGTCAAACACCATGATTAAAAAAAGAATAGTTCTATTAATGTGACTGAAAATTCCCGATGAACAAGTGATATGCAAAAAGTAGAGAACCTACACAAGTTGTGCTCTACAACTAGAACACAGTCCTCTATGCTTAACTAAGACATTATGGGGTAGATGATGTTCTCTAGAAACTTTAAAACAATCATTCATCTTTAGGAAATATACTCTACCTTTTTAAAATCTTCTTTCATTCAAAATGGTCTATGTAACAACCAAGATAGCTATAGACCCATCTTCTCCTCACTCCGCGTCTCAAATCCCAATTGACATCATATCTCTAATAGCAGTGGCATCATTCACATGAGCTACGATCCACTTTTTTTATTTGTAATGGTATTTATTTTTCAGTAAATTACATGTTGACTTTTTTATTCATCTACACCTTTCATCACAATTCACAAGAGTTCACGCTTTAACTATTCTTCTAGCTTAAAGCCCTACAGACACTCCAATTTGGTTATGCTTCACTTTGACATCACAGATCCAAACAAGTGAGGCATGGTTGCATGCATTACTTCACACTACCGCTCTAAAGTCCTTTGATACTCACCAATTTCAACTAGCACAACCACCATCTCCAAAGTCATAACAGATCATATAGTAATCAACCTCAGAAAGTGAAGATGTGAGTATTTGACCACCAAGAATATTCTGTGGATGGTAACAGCCACTGTACATTCATGATGGACTGTCAAGCAGTAACAAATCACAATTATAAATATAAATATTGAATATTGAAAAAATTGATTTCAAAAGAAATTTCATAAGCGAAGAAAGATGAGGCAAAGAAGGAATTGATAGAGGTGTGTCGAGAAGTTCAATACCTTCTTGATCGAGAAAATGTTGTTGCTTGCACTTATGCTGCGTCCATTTCTAGGGGTATACAAAGTCTTATATTGCAAGGTGAACAACGAATACATTGACAAGAAAACCTACTCTAATAAACAGACACATACATATAGAAAGTAATCAGCAAGAGTAACACACACAAGTTCACTCACTACAAGCATGTTATTTTTAAGCTTAGCTCCATTTATATAAGTTTCTTATGTTTCATTATTCTTCCATTGCTTTATCATATGTTATTTTAGGACATTACCAACTTGAGCATGGAAGTGACGCCCGAATAGGTGGGCATCCACTCATTTTTTTCCTTTTTTTGAGTGGTCACTCTGCAAGGATGCAATATGCATACACAACAGATGCAAAAGCAGGACATCAACACCAACATATGCAGTTTGCAAGAATAATCATCCTGCGACATGCAACAACTTTCACTCGTTTCAAGCTCGGGTCCCATCTTCCCAATCATCCCATTTCACAGGCGGCAAGCGTTCCATCTCAATCATAAAAAGAGTAATAGGTTTTATTTGTAGGTTCCTCTACTTCAGGCTCTTCCGAGGGCCTTTTCTTTTAGGTGAGGTTCTATAGTTTGATGGTTACGTTAATGTCTCCTCTCCCCTTCACTGGTAGCTAGGAAAGATCATGTTCAGTCGTCAACAAACTCTATCGTTTCCATTCAACAAAAGGGAAGTTGTCCTATTAATCAGAAACAAAAACATGATAACGATAGGTACTGAATGCCCCATAACATTGTCCATACCATTAACCAGGCTTCATAAAAAGCAGGGAGTAACTAATACTCCTACAATTATCCAAAAGAAACAGGGGTCTAACTACTAAATCGGAATCAACAGTTTTTATCATTAAACTGTACACTGTTAAGTATTAACACACTGATATATTTGACGAATGCAGCGAAACAATGAAAATGTAGATACTAGGTCATTTCTTCTCATCTCTCCTAGCCTTGGTAGATAAAGTTACCAAGCACCTACAGAGCCCCGGACACCACAGTTATAGAAAAACAACTATGAAAATGTACACAATAGTCTAATACCCATAGCAAAAGATATAGCAACAATAATGAGTAATAACATAAATGTCGGAAGAAACGAACTTTTTTTATGATCTACATCCTCGAATGGAGCTGATCCTTCGCCATTTTCTTCTTCAACCTCAACTTTTTCGTACTGTTCGTCCTCCTTAACTGAGAATTTGTGTATCAGGACTGAGTTATTGGTTAGTGAATCAGCCGCCGTAACCATGATGGCATTGTTGTCGGAGGGACGTTGAATCTGGTAGCGACGGGGCGGCGGATGATGGCGGCCCTAATCATATACTGTTTATTCATCAGAAATATTTCTGTATGAACAGAGAAAATTTTAAGGGGTTGTTTGGTTGCAACAATTAGTTAATTGTGAAATTTATGTATTATTTCATGTAAAGTTTAATTATTCAAATATTCATTACATAGATATATAAATTTGTAAATCATAAACCAAATACAAATATTCATTATAGGTATATAGATTTGTGAATCATAAATCAAATACAGTATTAGATGTATTGATTTTTTATACTAACAAAAATGTGATCACATGAATTTGAAATGAAAGTTAGAGCAATATAAATAGTGAAAAACAAGCAATTAAAACACATCTTTATAACTTGAAAATTCAAACAATATATTTTGAATTTGTCAACTGAACAACAAATTAAGTAGCATTATAATTTAATCCAAGATTATTTAGTATTATTTTTCACACCAAATGATAGTATCACTGACTAATCAGTAAATTCTAAAAAGAAAGACAAATGATATCAATTGAGTGTGTGTGTATATATATATATATTGACTTAGTATCATTTAAGCGTAATTATCAATCTTAGCTTAATGATACCAATACAATATATGATACTGATTTAGTATCAATTAAGCAAAAATTATTGATGTTAATAAATGGAATATGAGTTATAGTTTTTTATATTTTTTTTTAGAGAATCGATATTTCTTAATTGCAATATAAACATGTTACTCTTGCGACTAATTTCTGTAGTTCACCTTACCTCAAAACTCTTTCTTTATACCAAAAGGATAACTTTCATTTATGAGTTTTGTATGAAATCCTTTATTTTGGTTATTTTCATATTAGCATTTGTAGTTCATAAACCTATTTTTAAGCATCCATGTCATATTTTTCATATTTATCTTTAATTGGTATTTTTTTTTTTATCAATTTATCTTAAACGTGAGTGTTAAATCGCGATCAAAATTATCCTAATAACAACCTCATAAGTAGAGATGGCAAATAGTGCATTGGGGAACACATCCCTACAAACTTCAATCCGTTCCACATAACATAATTTGTTAATTTCACCTCATCAAGTTAAATATGAAAAAAAAACAAAACATGTACATATTATCTTGTATAAAATGTATATATATATACTTGTATCGAGTTTTATTTTGGTGAAAAGTTATATAGCATTAATATCTTCTTAAACTAGCCAATATATGTTTTCAATTATTAGAAGTAGCAAAAACTTTATGAAATTAATGGGGATGTTTACATGAGGCCAACACATAGACTTCAAGTCTCTCACATGTTGGTCAATATGTTCAACAATTAATTGGAAATATTATCTAAAGTAACTTAAATGTTTTTTTTTATGGGTGTCCGTGCATGTTGAAGGAAGCTGATGGAACGTGTCAAAGAAACAGTTTCGGTAGAATAAGTTCGGTGAAGCTGTCTAGCGAGTTAAAATTTGAATTACACCAGGACTAGACTACTAAATCTTAATTGATGTACAAGTCTATACTTGATACGACTAAAACTGATGTAGTTATTGTTCCTAGTCAACTATATCAGTTTTAGTCGTACCAAATATAGACTTATACATAAATTAAGATTGTTAATAATCTAATTCTAATGTAATTCAAACTCCAACTCATTAAACAGTTTTACCGAACATGTCCTTTGACACGTTTCATCACCTTCCTTCAACGGTCCATTAATTGTCTCAAAATTTTATAACTCAAAACTTATCACAAAACAAAATAGGGAAGCAAGCAAAAGTCAATAAAAATGGCACTACATCTTGACTTATTTATGAACAAAATTCCAACAATAATTAATACATACACAATATACAAATATGAAATAAGTATACGCGTTTGCTTGGGACCACATAAATTACCTAATTATTTATCGGCAGTAAACATGTAAGTGTGATATTCATTTTTGTATAATGCTTGAAAATATCGAACGATTCGAGTTAAATCTTGAAGAAAGCTAAAAATTGTTAGTTTGATGAGCATATATATTTTCATACTATAGAATATATATAATTAATAATTTGTATATAAATACTTCTCTAATTTGTTGGCTTAAGCAAGGTAGGGTTGAGTTTGATACCAGCACAATATTTTTTATGAAAAATATTTTATTTAAAATTATTTTATTTATTTATTTTAGTATTTGATAAAGAAATAAAAATGTATTATTTTAAAAAATTTATATATAATTTAGTAAAAAATTATAAGGTAGAAGGGGATAAGTTGAGCGTAAAGGAGTATAGAACTTGTTTTACTTACTTTCGTAAAGAAAGTGATTGTTTTTTTCTTTTTTAAGAAACTTAATTTATTCGAGAAAGTTTTTCAAAAAAAAATCAATTAAATATAAAAAAATAAGAAATATTCTCTTATATATTTGTTGGGTTTTATTTGCCTTAAATTTTTTACCATAATTAGGTTTTTCTTTTAGGAAAAGATTTGAATTGACTAATCTTTTTTTCTGGTAGGAAAAAATTTAGGATTCTATAAATAGAGGAATGTTCCTTCTAACTTAATCAGATTCACAATGTAATCTTAAGAGCTTTGAGAGTTTTGGTTAGGGGGAGAATTTATGGGTCACAGGCTTGATACGTAATCACTTGTGTGTGAACCTCACATGTATTCCGAGTGAATTGGTTGAGGTTATTTCCCTCTGTATTTTGTACTCTCATATTTATAGTGGATTGCTCATCTCATTTGTGGACGTAGGTCAATTGACCGAGCCACGTTAAATCTTTGTGTCTTTTGGTATATTTTTCGTTGTCTTCTTACTCGTGATCTTTTAAGATTTGCTTTGCTAGCTTCCAAATTTACACCTACTTATTTTCGATCCTAACAATATCACCCACAATAATAATGTGTTCGAATATACGAGAAAATTATTTTCTAGAAAAATAAATTATGTTAGATACCTAAAGTAAAAGGAATAAATTTTACAAATACCATGAAAAATAATTGTGTGGAGATGGGCTACAAGGATGGAGACAAAAAGATAAATAAGGCACGTTAAATAATAAAATATCAAATATCGAATGGAAAATTAAAAACGCAAATTAAACATTAGGAAAATGGGCTGAATCATTTTTCCGTTTAGTGGTTCCTAAAGATATAATTAATTAATTAATCCAAACACTAAGACATATATTGTAAAGAGACTATACTAACATTTAATATTGAAAAAAGAAAAGGATAAAACTAAGCTGACTTGAAAAAGTATTTGCAAATTAAAGTTAATTATGCAATGCTATCCTAATCAAGAAATTATTTAGTGGAACCTTTTTCTAGCCACTCTCACATCAATAATTAAAATTTCAAATAGGGAAAATACATTAATAGCAAGATAATAATCTCTATAGTAATTGATAAAGTCTTAAACATAATCACTAATTATATTTTTAAAAAATATTAACTCCATGTTAATAAATTAAAGGTATAATATGAAAAAACAATTATCCTTTTTTTTTATTTGTTAAAAATAACAAGTAAAAAAAAAGAAATCAAAAATTTTAAAAAATATTTGACAAATAATAGTAATGGAGGAAATATTTATTGTAGTTAAATATATTTGATCTTCTATTAAATGAATATGTGTTTTAAACTTAATTGCTGGTAAATATTCACAACTCATCATTTAATTATCATGTGATTATGTTAAATTCGCGTTGTTATTTTATATTTGACGAAAATATAATTAGTTTGAACAATAGAATGCATATTTTTCACCTTTATATTATAAATTAATATAATAATAAACAGTTTAATATAAATACTAGATGGAAGTAAATTTTTTGTTTGATTGATTCAAATTTCATACAATTTGATGTTACAATTGGATATATCCTCTGAATGAATGGGAAAAAAAAAGATGTATACTCTGAATCATTTGTCATTCTTAATAAAGGAGGATGTTTCTATATTTAATTTGAACTGTTAAAAAAATTTCTAATTTTTTGATGATATTTGATATTTATATTAAATTTTGATTTAATTTGCGTTTAAGTTAATCTTTTGAAATGACTCAAATGATTTAATTTGAGATTTTCATATTAGAGATATTAGATTTGAAATTTCTTATCCTGTGATAGTAAGGGGTTAACCTTTTTGAATCGAGCCAGTCGCATGCAGTTTGCCTAATATAATTTTCTTTTTTCTATGTGGTTTACGAACTATTACATAAGATTAAGATTTATCTTGTGCACACTTAAAGAATAGCAATTACGAATTTTCTTGTCATTAAAAACTGTATACATAACAAAAAAAATGAAAAGAGTAAATTGTTCTAAAGAAACAAAAATCATTTATATTATTCAAGTTCAATTCGTAATCAATTTTTTTAATTAAAAATAAAAAATATTTTTCTTCTTTTAACAACTTTTAATCAGTCATATTTCAATATACAAAAATAGTTATATTTATAAATCCTTTTTAAAATATGTAGTTATGAGGATGTAAAATTTCAAAGTCAAAAACTAATTACACATGTGAGTATGAAAATGAATTTCTAACCGGCCAAATTAATTTCTAAAATTAACTTATTTTATTAAAAAAAAAAAAGTTCATCAATTTAAAAATTATTTCTAAACAATAATTAGTATATGACCAACTTCTAAAAAATATTTCTTCGTGTATTTACATTTTTTTTTTAAGTTTATGAAAATAGCTTAGGTTATTAGATCTCTCAAAACCTTGATATACATACCTCGAAAAAAAAAGTTAATGAAAAATACATCTTGTATAGCTTCCTACTTTCTTTTATTTCCTATTCGTGGACATACATCCAAATTGAAATACACAAATTATATAACACGTTTATATATTACTTTCATTTTCAACAACCGCACGCAGGGGCAGAGCTATCCTTAACCTCTTCAACAGAAAACTATATTATTTATATATGGTTAAAATAAATTTATATGTATATATAGTAGATATTGAACCCCTTCGACTATCTATTTCTACAAATTTTGAACCCCTTATTGAAAATTTTAACTCTGTCTCTGACCACATAAGCAAGGCACATCATCCTACCTATGTATAATGGAGAAGCAACCATTATTGTCATTGAAAGTGATATACACTAAACATATATACTATAGTTTGACTATATTTCTAACCATAAAAATCACAACATATATCATAATCTGAAACAAATTTACGCGTTTGTTTAGCTACTCCACTAACTCACAAATAACAAATTGACTTCTAGCTAGTATATATATATATATATATACACACTGATATTTTATCTATTTCATGTTCGATATTTTATATTTGAGTTGATTAAAATTTGATATAAGTCGAGAAATTTGATATTAGGAGTAAAAGACAACTTAATAATGATGATTGGATACTCTGGGGGATTCAAACTCGAGGACTTTGATTGAGACTGAAGGAGTAGTTATCACTCCACCACAATCCTTATCAGTTATATACACGTTAGTTGTTACGTCAAAACAAGGCTGAGCATACTGGTGAACTCAAGTTGGCATCAAGTATCACTTAAGACACCTTAACCGAGCTTTGTTCCTTTTAGACATCTTATGTACAATCCCGTTATATCATTTCAACACTTTTTGTTGATATGACATAGTGAGTGTTATACTCACACTAACTGTGCGTGAGGGCTTTATTTCATTATTTTTAAAAATAAGATTCTTCTTCTCCATCTTTTAGCTATCATTTTCCAAACTTAAACTTTTTCAATAATGAAAAGGTTTAATGATGCAATGATAAATAAGTAAATTTCAGCCTACGTGATTTAGATATGACGGAGAAGACGACTAGTTAGGCATGAGTGAATGTAATGAATTTTGTGCAAGAAAAAATATATATTATTCGAGCTTAAAATGTCACGTGTCATCAAGTTCAATGGTCACTTTTCTACTCAAAAAATATTATTTGAGCATTATCTTTCATATACATATCACATGTCTTTGTTTGATTCATTACTTTAACATATTAACAACAAAAATGTTATACATACTTTATATATTTGAATGATTATCAAAAAATATCAAAACAATAATATCACAAACTCTACATAAGATATCTAAAAAAAATAGCGATAACTTTAAAGACATCGATAAATTCAACCTTAAAATATCAAATATGAAACATGTAACTAATTAAGAAGTGTTTGGTTGTTTACAAAACTTGTGGTTGTCACATTTTTATAAGTAGACAAGAAATAATTCTTTATTTGTGGACACAATTTTGACAGGACCATATATCATTCATTATCTTAATTAAATGTGACATTTTTCGATTGTACGTACAAGGTAATTCAAGTACATATACTAACTTCAAATTTGTTCAACGAAAAGCATTTAAATTTAGTTAAACAGATATTTAATATTGGCACAAATTTTTATGAGTTCGGAATCTAAAAGATATAAAATATTAACAAAAATTTTAAAATGGTATATAAAATTTTATATTCATCAAAATGGCAAAATCACTGGAACAACAACAATTTACTCCACCGAGAAAAGCACGATTTTGCAAAATGTGATATTTTTTTAATTTCTTTTTTAAAAAATCGCTGTCTAGGCAGCAATTTACATTTTTTTTAAAATATCGCTGCCTTTTATTTTTATTTTTATTTTTTAAAAATGGAAATCGCTGTCTAGGTAGCGATTTTCAAAAAAAAAATTAAAAAACAAAAATTGAAAATCGCTGTCTAGGTAGCGATTTGAAGTTTTTTTTTAAAAAAAAATCACATTTTGTAAAATCGCTGCAGTAGCAACGATTTTTCTTTTTTTTGTGGAGTAAATCGTTGTTGTTCCAGCGATTTTACTGTTTTGGTTAAAATAAAATTTTATATATCATTTTGAAATTTTTATTAATATTTTATACCATTTAAGCTTTGGACTCAAATTTTTATCGGTACATAAGTACCTCTCGATTAAGTTATGTACCTAGTAATATTATAATACAAGTACCTCTCGATTAAGTTATGTACCTAGTAATATTATAATACAAATAGTTTTTAACATAATAATTATTAATGTTGATAAAAATATTAACATCTTTACCATTATCAATTAAGTATTATTAAAATTAATATCGCTAGAGACTTTATATAAAAATTTCTAATTACTACTAAAATACATATTTAAACATTAATAATATCTTTTATGCCGCGTGCTTGTGTGAATATTACATTATTCAAAAATTGTCATATTAAACGTTTTATTGACAATTAAAAAAGAGAGAGAACAAGATAATCCAAGCATTTATTGAGAGATTTATCTTTTATTTTAATATAAAAGAGAAAAATGTAATATACAAATTAAATAAAAAAGATTCTTGGAATATTATATTATATAGTTTAATAATGTATCTACAGCAAAAAAAAAATGTTGATAACAGATCGTCAAAGGCAATCATATTGTTAAATATATTCCCAAAAAATAGCACAATAATTTTGTGGAGCCTTTTTCAGCCGCCTCACAAAGTATATAATATAAAAATATTTATACACACATATTAATAAATTAATTATGTGATATGATCACTGAGTATCGCCGAAAAAAGCATTTGTTATATATCTAAAAGAATCATGTGATAATACTGTATATATTATTCAAATGTCAGAATCAGAACAAACATAAATTAATGAGATGGTTAAATATAAATATTTTTGAGTTTAAATTCTGAAAATATTTTTTTTTATTAGAATACTTATGTTCAAAATAAATATTATAATATTTATTAAATTTTAATATAAAGCAAGAAATAAAAAAATATTGAAGCAACATAGAGTGAACGACGACATGTATTTATTATAAGGACTAGCTATATATATATATATTATTTAACTTGAATAATTGTGTTCATATATATATATCTATTTTATATTTAAAAAGCAAAAACTTTATGATCAGTTGAACCCATAATACATTTTCAGAAAAATATATATATATAATATGGTGTGTGTTGCGTGGCACTTAATTAAATTGACAACATGACTTTTTTTTCTACTATATGTTATGTAAGAGAAAATAGTTAACAGTTGACAGCTAGTGATAATGGGTTAATTAATATATAACCTGGATCGCGATGAATGATCGAGATAATTATAATTTTTAAATTTAAAATTTAAATAATTAAAAATATTATTATTAAAAACGAACTTTATGTAATATGTGAATTTAAATTTATCGCTATGAATCTTTTTAAGTCTTATTGGGTCAATATCAGCCGATCGAATCTTTGTAGCACTATAAATTAATACTACATTTTATTTTTGCATTTTCCATTTTTTTTTCCTTTGTTTAGTGAATCATGACAAGTGAGGCGGACCTACGTGAAATTTGTGGATTCGAATAAATTTACTATTTTTTTTATATTTATATTTGTACTTGAATTTTTTTTATATAATCTCATTTAATATCTATACATAATTTTGAAATTTACGTTTATTTATTCTCCAAAAAAAATATATATAAAAAAATAAAAAAATAGAAATGTGTCAACACGCGCTGGAGTAAGCGCGTGTGTGATAAAATAGAATCCTGCTGGTTTTATAGAGAACGATGGGCGGACTTGCCGGCTTAGTTATCCGCAGACACGTCTACTTTTAATTTTTTTCTACAAATACGTCGTGTCAAATTCTCATTGGTTCAAACATGGTGGACCCCACGTCAATGTGGGACCCAAACACCATTAATGAAAATTGTAAGGAAAAAACGGATCCATACCACGCGGCGGAATACCTGAAGCTTAGCCGACAAACCCGGTTCAACCCGGTTTTGTCACCGTTTTCCCCACACTTACCAGTTATCTGCCACCTGTCCATTATCTCTCAAGCTTTCTAGTATCTTCTCCGACAAACATACGTGAAATATACCTCTAAATTCTCGATCAACTTTAGCATTATCTTCAATGTTAAAAAAACCATAAAATATATGTTCTTCACTTTAATTCTTATCCGTTGATTCAATATTTAATAAATGTCGAATCTGTTATGTTGTGGAGCCTGATTAATATTTGATGTACTGTCAAATTTTAGGCTGTACTGTTCATTCTCAATTTATTCTTTGTAACTGTTCATACTCCGAATTATTAATATATACCCCACCGCCGTGAAAGTTTACCCACGGAGTGTTACCACGAACTATTGGTTTCTCTCTTTAGATCTCTCTCGAAAGTTCTTGTGTTCTTCATTCTCAAGTGTGTGTGAATGAATTCGATCCTAACAAAATCCATAAATAAAATTATGACATATGTATATCATTAGTACAAAGGATACACACACGATGACAAAAATATAACGAAGAATATCTCATATTTTTCTTTTTTCCCCCCTTTTATTTGTTTGGTCAACTTAAAAAATGAAGTATACCATATGAAGTAAATAAACACTAATAAATATAGTAATTGATTGTAATAAATTACTTACCCTTAAGATTATGCGTTATTGATAATTTTCTTAAATTAAAACTCTGGACTCTGGAGTATAGCAATGTATATATATTATAATAATTATAAGTATCATAAATGGATAGGAAAAGTTGTTTTCTTTGGTAACGAATATATTTTATTAAAAAATAATAAATATATAATATTTGTCATTTGTTTATTTTTTTTAAAAAAAAGTAAAAAAAAAACACAGAGTATGCCGCCATCAAGCACACAAATGTCACGTAACTGACTAGGCCCCACATTTTGTAGAAAAAAGAAGGGCCCCACAAAAAACCCATGGGGGCGGCTATTTCTCATTAGTCAAAATTTTCCTATATAATCTCTCTTCACCCTTTCTCCATTTTCTTCATCTCTGTAACATTTTGAATTAGCTATGGCGCCTAAGGAAAAAATTGGTGCAGTTACAGCTATGGCAATGGTGAATTTAAATGGAATTTCGAAAGAGGTGCATTATAGAGGTGTAAGGAAGAGGCCATGGGGGAGATACGCGGCGGAGATTAGAGATCCTGGGAAAAAAAGTAGGGTTTGGTTAGGTACTTTCGATACTGCGGAGGAGGCGGCTAGAGCTTATGATAACGCTGCTAGAGAATTTCGTGGAGCGAAAGCGAAAACTAATTTTCCGAAATTAGAAATGGAAAAAGAGGAAGATCTGAAATTCGCTGTGAAAAATGAAATCAATCGGAGTCCGAGTCAGACTAGTACTGTGGAGTCATCGAGTCCGGTTATGGTTGATTCATCATCGCCGTTAGATCTAAGTCTCTGTGGATCAATCGGCGGGTTTAATCATCATACGGTTAAGTTCCCGAGCTCCGGTGGAGGTTTTACCGGTTCGGTACAGGCGGTGAATCATATGTACTATATAGAAGCACTTGCACGCGCCGGAGTTATAAAGTTAGAAACAAATCGGAAGAAAACGGTAGATTACCTCGGTGGTGGTGACTCTGATTCATCAACGGTAATTGATTTTATGCGTGTTGACGTGAAATCAACCACCGCCGGTTTAAATCTGGATCTCAACTTTCCTCCACCGGAAAACATGTGACATCACCAGAGACGACGATGAAGACGATCGGAGATATTTTGCGAGAAACATTTTTAATTTAGTACAAGTTCCTTTTTAATGTTTTTTAATTTAAACAGAAAAGGAAAAAAAAAAGTATATAGAATTAGATATATAGATGATAGAAAACTGAAGAGCCATCGCCGTTGCTGCTGCCGTCGCCGCCGGCGACGATTAATCACCGCCGATGTCAATATCAAGAAGGGCTGATCTATTTTTACCCTTTTTTGCAACAGAAAAAAAAACAAATCTATTTGATTTTGCAAAGCTGTTGTTTCCATTAGATCATCCTTATCATATAGTTATTATAATACATTGTTGCCGGTTTTTTCAGCTGAAAATAATTATCACAATTCTCTATCTCATTCGATTAATTCTTGATTAATCGTAACGAGAGGGAGTTATTCGAATAGTAAATATGTTCCTATTTTTTTGTTTTTGTGAATCGGTCGGAATGTGAGGAGCAGGCGGCGGCGAGCGAGAACCGCTAAAAGAGTTTCGCGGTAAACGTGTGGCACGTGTGGTCCATTTGATTGTACGGAAAATGGCAGATAGTGGAGATTGTGCCACGTGGATGTTGTGCTGTTTATTTTAATTTAAAGTATGATTTATCTTTTTGCAGCTAACGTAACAAATACGTACATTCAGTTTTGAATGCGTTACGTATACGGATATGTTTCTTTGTTTATTACGTTAGTATTTTTTCCGTTTATTTTTATTTATCAAAAACGTAATAATTGATATGATTATTTTATTAAATTATACGATGAGTGCGTGAGGGTAAATTTGGAACTAAAATGTAATGTTAGCTGTCTGTTGGTGGATCCCCGACATAAATAGTGGTAAGAATCTGTTTTCGAGTAAGCACACCGGTAATTAAAGCTTTAAAAACAACGTTAATTAATGAGAATCACAGAGAAAAACAGATCCCTTAGCCGTAATTTGAGCAGTATTTAAAGATTTAAGTCATTGTGTGTGAAGAGAAATTAAATAAATTTGTTACTCCGTTTTATATTCTCTCCGTTTCTATTTACTTGTTCATGTTTTCTTTCATATCTATTTTTATATATTTCCTTTTATATCTGTTTTTATTTACTTGTGCATTTTAACAAATTAAGAAATGATAACAATATTTTTTTCTAATATATCTTTATTTAATTCTAGAAAATTTCTAGTACTATTAAGTTGTAATGTGTGCTTTTTGGAACTAGAAAATACATTTATTTTACTTGGGAGTTACATAATCTTTTAAGTTAGTAGTAAAATTGTAACTGATCTATAATAATCATTGGTCTCTTAATATGTGTGTCACTTGTAAAGTGGACAACTAAATAGGGATAGAGAGAGTATTAAATTAATTTTTGAGGTGTTTCACGTCTTTTAAAAAGAATAGATTAAGATATAAGTAAATTTAGTTTTTCATTTTTTATTTAATTATTATCAAATTCATGATTAAAATAATTAAATATTAATTAATCACTAATTTCAATACAAACTAATGAAGGATAAAATTAAAAAATATTCTAAAAGTAATCTTGAATACAAATTAATCTGAAAAAAAAAATGAAAAATGCCTAAAAAATTAACTTACTATGAAATAGATGGAATACTCTCTCTGTCCCTAATCAAACAAATTCTTAATTGACATACCTATTAAGAAAACAACTATTGACATAGTAAATTTGTCGATGCATAAATTAAAAGTTTAAGATTTTTAAGATATTCTAAACTTTTCAAAGTAATTAATTGAGGATACAATAAATAAAATTATTTTATTCTTTATTGATTTATCAAAATAAATAAATAATTACAAATAACTATAAAAGATAAAGTAACAAATTACTAATTAGGAACAAAGAATATATAAAATATCACGTATGTCAAATTATACGATATAATATGCCAAAAGCATAGTAAAATTTTTTTTTTTTACCCTTTTTACTTTCTTCATATAAAAAAAGATAAAAAAAATATCTACTATTTTAACAACTTTCATATCCATTTTCAAAATTTTCGATCTAAACAATAATAGCGACTCCGTACCTAAGACGCACTACGCAGAGTAGCAGACAGGAAGTGGACCCACATGTGGAGACGGACATGAGAAGTGTAAGTGAAAACGCGGCTGCCGCTTTTTCTGTGAGTGGGCCCCATCTCATTTTGCCGTCCACCGAATTTTTCTTTACTTGTTATTAATATTTTCGTTTTAATTTATTTATCTTAATATAAAAATAAATTAATTTTTTTGAAATACAATTTTTTTTTTTATATATGTATGGTTTATTTATCGATAACTACTACAATTGATAAGCTTTTAAAAAAGGAAAAATTAATGTAAGGTCAAAATTAAAAATTATTCATACTGTTTTAGTATTTTATTTTTTTTAAAAAAATTTGGCCTAACACACTGATTTAAATTCTATTGTAGTTGTGAAGCAATTGGGAAGGACCACAATTTTTTATTTTTTTTTGAAAGACACTTTAAATGTTGGAAATCAATTACTTGCTATAAATATTATTCTAAAGAGTAGCTGTCATTTTAATATTTTCGAATATAATTTGAAGAATGGATATTAGAGGAAGCTATTTAAAGTCAGCAAACTAGAATGACCTCATTCAAATATTGGTCCCCATTTTATTTCATTAATATAAAATTAATACTCATAAAATTCCTAAACAATAAATATAGTACGATGACTAAAGTACAAGAAACAATATATAGTACTCTCTTCGTTCAGAAATATTTGTCATGTTACGCTTATCGAAAGTTAATTTGACTAATTTTTAAAGGTAAATTAGATCAGATTACTTCGATATTTAAAGAAAAACAGATATTCTGAAACTATATGAAAAGTACTATAAATTACAATTTTTTGCATACTAATATAATTAAAAAATGCATCTTAAAATGTTAGTCAAAGTTTTTATAGTTTGACTCTAAATATAATAACCATGAAAAATAATACCGAACAGAGGATGTAATAAAAATTGAATGATAATATGTATCCTTTATAATTTTCTATTTCAAAGTCAAGTCTTCAGTAAGTTGAAACTGTATCATATTAATGTCTAATAATCACCTCTCGCTAATAATATTTTTTAATTAATAATAAAAATAAGAAATTATTCGCCTAATCAAAATTTAAACTCGAAATCTCGGATATAGATACGATGAATAAAGAGAATATATTATTGGTGTAAGAGTGTGGGCGGCTGTCGGAAGAAAAAGAGCGTGGACGGCTGCTACACTATATTTCTTTATTTTCCTTTATATTTTTCTTTTATAATCGTAATATTCGAATTAATTTTCGAACAATTCAACTAATTTCACCATCTTTATATCTAATATATTTAATTAATTAGCCTTCTTTTCATTTTACTTTTTCTAATTTTAATAACTAGGAGAAAATTATTATTTTTTTTTAAAAAAACATTTTTAATTTTATATAATTATATAAAATAATAGAAATCAAATTTAAAGTTTTAAAATATTATGAATAAAATTAATTTAATAAGTACAATACATTGCTGATTAAGAGATGTGTCACGTTAATTCTTTTATAAGAGTAAGTGAAATTGAAAAAAGATAATTATTTTTCTCTTTAATTTTTTAACCTTTTGAAACAAGAATATTTTTTTTTTTTACAAAGCTTAGAGAATAATTAACAGTTTAACACGTCTTTATAAGGAAAAAAAAGGGCAATGAAATTGACGTGTTAGCAAAAGTAGGAAACATTGTCCAAATAAAAAAATTGATAAAAAAGATATATTAGAGTAGCTTTTACTATAAAGTTTTTTCCCCTTATTTTAGGGACATGTCATTGTTTTGATCCCAACATGCATAATTATTATTATTTTTATATAACTATCAATAAAATAGTGAAAGTATATGGAAATAAAAAAAAGAAAAGTTGAGGGGAAAAAATATGTGGCATTAGAACGTGGATGAATATAATAATAAAAGTTGAGTTTCACTAGAAAATATTTGTTTGACCAATTCAACACACAATGATTGTTATCTAATGCTTAAACTAAAGTAATCTCAACCAGAAAAAAAATGCTTGACTAGCCTATGATGACTCCATTTTCCATGTTCAAACAAAGTAACAAACACTTTTGAATCTCGATGTATTTAACATGTCAACGAGAAAAATAGTTGAAATGAAAGAATTACCGAAAAAAGAACGTAAGTGACCCCTTTTGAAATAGGCTAAAAAGGAAAGCGGGATCCAGGCCAAGCTGCCCTTATATTTGAAGGTGTTGATTTCCTCGAGAAAAATCTTAGGGTTGACCGGTTGAGTACATTACTACATGGGCCGAGGGTCCATCGTACACATTACCTTCCTCAGACTCTACTCGTGTGGGACTACACAGAGTATGTTGTCGTTGTTGTATGTAAGGGTTGAGAAATAGAGTACACAATTGGGTTGTGGTTACATCTTTCAACTTAAAATGCAGTTGACTCGATGAAGCCAGAACCACTATCACTCATCGTATAAACGTTACATGATTAAGAGGGTCTACGAGGTTACCTGTTGACAAAATCCTCATTGAAGTTGCTGAGCCTGCAAATTTTGTTGTCAATGAAGAAAACAACATATCCTTGGTTGAGTCAAGAGTGGTTCAACTCTATAAATACTTGGAGTCATAAAATAACACTCGAGTAGGATCCATAATTCAGTGAAGTTGGGGTCAGCATCAAAATTACGATAGATGTATTCATTTAGACCAAAAATCAAATGGCAGTTACAGGAGAAAACATATGTTTCTTTGGAGCACCTATCGTGCCCTACGTTCAGACATTCTCTTAGTCCATAGACCGCATGGTAAAACTTCGCTTGAACCTTCTGACATTCATCATAAATCATCGTTGCAATCTGGTTGAATACCAAGTATTAGAATGAATCTAAGCATATGATTTAATCAGTAAGAACTACGATGACAAAGGCCAAAAGATATATGTTAAGTTTCAGACCTTCATAGTTCACTGATACTTGAGCTTATTTAGAAAATTAATTCTTTAACAATCTCGTAGCCACATGATTCACAAAATCTACAAGAAGAAGTACTTTGCAAATAATCTAATCAGACAAGTACAGAAAAATCACATCACATACATCAAGCAAAGTCTGCATTCAATCTGAGAATGCATAATATGTTGTTCAAGGATGATAATGTTCCATATGGTGGAAGTGGTCCTATTTCATCAGGTTCGCAATTTACTAATCGAGGTTCAGACTCAGAACTCTAGTGCTCTGCAGAAGTAAAAATCTTATGTTATTGTGGCCCTCTCTCTATGGCCTCCGTAAGTTGATAACCAGCATTTCAACTTGTACAAGGACTTCTCTTTTTTTTATGTTATCGTGACCCTCTCTCTATGGCCTCCGTAAGTTGATAACCAGCATTTCAACTTGTACAAGAACTTCTCTTTTTAACTTCGGTTGTCCAACAACAGAGCAAGCATACAAGCTTGAGAGAATACCAAATGAAATCTGCTCTGCTCCCCTCCCTCCCCAGCAAAACGAGAAAACAATTGGGATAGGAGAAGACTTTTGCAGTTTTAGGGGCTTTTATTCATCTCAATGCCACTTAATGAGTCTACAACTCTACGGGTTAGAAGTTAAAAGATCTTAGATGGATACAAGAAATAAAGACACAACAATCTTTTTAGAAGTGAGTAAATATATATCATAAGGGACATAATTAGAAGTACCAGAAATATTCCAGGAAACTAAAATCATGTAGTATATTGCTTTATCTAACACTACCAATTGTGATGAGATGAGATAAAAGGCACAGGCGACAAGTCAAGGCCGTGTTCTCATATCCGTATTCTACTATTATTCTCTTAAACCGCATGGATACAAACCCCACTAGAACTCTTTGACATTCATCATACATCATCATTGCAATCTAGCTTAATACCAAGCATTAGAACGTCGCTTACATCTTAACAACAACACTGGAAAGGAAAAGTGTATATGCTAAGCAACTTTTGGTCTGACATACAGTGAGATTTAGTTTTCTTGAGGCTTACTATGAAATTAACTCATCAACAATTAATATCAGCTGCACAATTCACAAATCTGCAAGAAATACGTATTGCTGCATCAATCTACAATCAGGAAGGCACAACAAAAACATCAATTGTATATTTTAAGGCTTCACAACATGTCAACATATCTTGATATCTTTAATTTTAGGTTCCCAAACCCAAATTGGAGCCCGATTAAATCCGGATTCATGCCGGAGAGTCCCACATTGGGGGTATAGTACTCCCTAACAAAGGGGTTCATCAAACACTCAACGCTCAAACAAATGCAAACATTTCATACTCCTAAATGCAGTAGATGCAATGCAAATATAGGCTAATACCCAAACAAGTAAAAGTTTACATAGCATAATCTTTTAACAACTTAGTGCAAATGTAAATTCTTCATATGGAGGACATTGATGAGCATTATATACGCATAATCGTGCATCCAACAAACTAATTCTCGTAATGTGTCCATACAATAATTCAAAAAGAAGTAAAATTTACCTTCAAGAGTCCAACCATAGCTTCGAGGAGTAGCAGATAGCATTGAATTCAGCAATGCTGAAGCCGTAGCAGTGTGATATGGAAACATCGTTTCAACACTTACACAACTCATTTCAACAGGTAACCTACAAAATACAAAGAAAAATTCGATCTGGATCAATATCATATACAAAAATTAGTGAGAAAAATAATTAAATTTTCATATATATGTGCATATAACTAATCAATCTGGATCAATAGCATAGGTAAGAGAATTATTAAGTATAAATACTAAAATAATTGCTGAAAATGTACAAAAGAAGGGTTGTGGCAAATTGACCTGAAAATGCGAGCGGCGATGGGTTTCTGTGAAGGAATACGAAAAGGAGAGGAGGATACCTTCGGCTTGGAGCCTCCGGCAAGTCTAACGGCAGCTGTTCGGCCGGAGAAAGTGGCGGAGCGAAGGAGGGACCTGGCGGTGATAGTGGCCATGTTTGTTGAGGCTTCTAGCAGAGGTAAAAGGGCTTTGTTGAGGTTTTAGGGGGTTTATCTTAAAAAAAAAAAATTGTTCAAAAATGAATCAAATTGTAAATTTATTTTCAATTTTTTATATCTTAATTTAAAAAAATATATTATTTCGATATATAAGTAATTTTAAAAACAATATATTCTTATATGATTATTTTCTTATTCAAATTATAAGTAGTTATGTTTGACAATATCTTTCTAAACGACTACTACAACCATTCAAGTATACAGAATAAAATATACACAGATCTTATGTAAAGGATAGAAAAATTATTTTTTTTATAGATTTCGATTGAATAAAAAATCATTTAAAATGGTATAAAAAAAGTAATAAAAGTGAAGAGGTCATGATAAAATATCAAATCCTTCTGAACAATAATTTTAGCATAATTATACAATAATCAAAGTACAAGAAACACCAAATAAAAATAAAAAAACCTTTGACAAGAAACTATAAGAGTAATGTTAAAACTTATAGTATGGAAGGAAAACCAAAATAACGCTCTACAACGTACCTACTAACCTTATATCATAATAAATGTCTTCCGCAACTTCCTATATATGGTCATCTCTTATTCACAAGTTCAAACTATTTCAGCCTCACTTCCACAACTTGAAATCTCCATCGAAATCAATTGCAACTTGTCCGTGATATCTTTGTTTTTGAATGTATCTCTTCGAGTATGCCAACATATGCACCATCTTCATTTTTACAACTTTCCTGTTTCAAATGTTGAAAATCTTGACAGGTCAAAACGTGATCTTATACGACATAATTGATTTAATTATCACCTAATAGACTTCCACTTTCTTATCACACAAAACTTTGAATACTCGCAATTTCTTAAATAATAAACTCAAGATATTTGTAACCGCCTCTTTGTATTTACTTGACTAAACATCACAAAATAATATACTATCTGCATATTTAATAATGCTTGATAAAATCACAATCGAATAATTTCTTTTTTTTTAACAAATAGTACTAGGGATTTCCTTTCAAATTAATATAAAATAGCATAAACTGCATGAATATATCAACAAAGCGCCTGTAGCTCAGTGGATAGAGCGTCTGTTTCCTAAGCAGAAAGTCGTAGGTTCGACCCCTACCTGGCGCGTTATTCTTTAATATTTTTTTTAAAAATAAAATAAAATAATTCCTTTTGTTTATTAGGTGGATTATATTTCAATTTATGTCAATCAAATTTAATTAACTCTATTTAAATAGTGTTTTTCTACGCATTTAACTGTATTTGGTTTGAATTGACTTTTGAGTTGTTTTCACGTTCATTAGAAAAACTATACATATACTTTATCAAATAAGTTATTTATATCGACTTTACATATATTTTAAAAATACATTAACATTGTATCCACTAAACATAACTCATTGTTAGAATTTCCTTTCTTTTATTTTTATAGCTTTTTCATGCTCATTAAAAGATTATATATACAATTACACCATATTATAGAGTCAATTACGATATTTCAGTATCAAATAAGTTGTTTCATTTTGTAAACATGATTTGTATCGTCAAGTACATAGATATTAAAAATACATTAACATTTTATCCGCTAAACATAAATGAAACACTCATGATGATTGGAACTAATGACATGTTGCTCACTTAATTTTAAAAAAAAACTATTGAAAAATTGTTTTTAGAAAAAGAAAGCTCAAGTAGTTGTTGTTATAGTTGCTTAACTCATTGTTACCATTATAATAAGAGGTTTTATGAACTTATTTCATAAAAATTCATATAATAATGAAACAGAGAAAGACTAATTGAAAATATTTGAACTTATTTCATAAAAATTCATATAATAATGAAACAGAGAAAGACTAATTGAAAATATTTGAACTTATTTCATAAAATTCATAAGCCAAAAAGTTGTAATTCTTGGGAAGGTACTTGTTATTAGGAAGAAGGTTAGTTGTGGGTAGGGCGCGGTCGGTTCGATTCGAATTTGAAGTTTATCGGATTGACTTATTGGTTATCGGTTTGTAGAGATGCTAAACCGTTAAAGAACCATTAAGATATTGGATCATCGGTTATTGATTTATCGGTTTTTGATGGTTATCGATTTAACTGTTAAGATTTAACACAAAAAAAATATTGAAAATCACTTAGAAACAAGGTGACAAACCAAATAAACATGCACTTGAGTTCACAAGTTACATCTTTCTCAAAAGCAAACACTTTTATATTGCAGAATAATCAAGTGTTTGAGACAACCAAAAATAAAAGTAGGAAATTAAACTCTGAGTCGAGGACTTTATAGACAAAATAGTATAAATATAATTATTTGATTTACTATTGGGTTATCGGTTAACCCGTTAAGAAAAAACTTCAAACCGTTACGAATCGATAACCCGATTAAAAAAAAAATCAAAACCGTTATCAAAACCACTAAATCAATAACCCAATACTATAAACTAATAATTTTTTTATCGATTCGCCTTATCGATTTCGATTCGATTTTGAACTGTGGAGTTGCAAGGAGGCAATTGACCTAACTCATGCCCATAAACACCTTATGCAATTTTCTAAGTTTTTTGTACTTTTAATTTCCTTTCATCCTCTCTTTTGGTTTTGGCTGTTTTTATTTTGGGTTGGGGGTGAGAGAGTTGATTAATTTAGAGGTGGTAAAATCGATCCATGAAATTATGTTTCGTTTGAATTTGGATTACTCATTGATTCGTCTATTTATTAGCTCAATTCAATCTATATAAGCTTATTAAAAATGGGTTGATATGTTGGTTTAAATTGATTCATGAAAAATCTTGTACATTTCTTTTTGACATATTATATATAGCCACATCGAGGAGGAGGGGGGAGGGGTAGTTTCATTTGGTAATTATATATTATAAAAGATCAAATAATGAGTTTGTTATTTACTAGATTGCAAATATTTCTGGAATACCTCGTGTTTGCTAAAGGTGAAAGTTGCTCAACAGTTTATTTTTGCATAGGTAAATCAATCATTTGTCCTTGAGGATACGACTTTAATCCTCCCATACCTACTTATTGATGTACCTTAGATGCATTTCATCTAACTATGAAGAAAGAAGGGTGAGACGTTATACAACTCTATGATTCATTTCCTGTCGTTCCAGTATCTTCTTGTCATTTCCTCTCATATAGACGAGAAATTCTAAACAAAAATAAATAATTGTTCCGATGAAACCTTCTCTTCTATCGCGACTATCACTGAGGACTGCCAACAAATATCAAGAACATAGTTTGAGGGTCAACAGAAAGTTGAGATATAACATTAGTCTCCATATGTATAACAAATATTACAACTTCAAAAGAACTAGAAAAGATTGTATAGCAAATATTGAAGTTACAAGTCGTTTTATTATAACAGAATAGACGATCTAGTTCTACGAACATGCTACAAAAAATTTCCGAAATGCATCTACACAATGACTTCATATCGCCAACATCATTGACATTACTATTAAGAAATAGTAGAACCAGAAGAAGCAGATTCAGGATTTAAACTTGATAGGTTCACCCTATGAGATATTTAAGCACTGAAACTCATTGTACTTTTAAAATTACGGGTTTAAAACATATATTACTATCTTATTTTTGTTTTTTTAATTTATATTCCATGTCGAGAATATTGAGTTCAATTGTCATACCCATTGTTTGAAAGCTCCATATGCATCCGCCTTATGAGCATAACGATATGTCTATTGATTAGGATCTGTTTGAATTTCTTGAGCTAACTCCCTTGTCAACTTGTCAGCGCGATCATCTTGTCCACCAGCAAAACTGTAGACTCTGAACGCGAACTGGAAGGCCTTCCATAACAGTTCACGTGATCCATTTTTCGATCCACCTCTTCTGTTTTCCTTTGTCTTTGCTTCTCTACTCTCCTGATTCAACATTCAAGTATTATTTTTTCTAAAAAAAGGGTCTAACTTTCAGTAGAAATTATACTTCACACGACATATAACTAGCTAGCGCGCTACATTGTACTAACCTTCAAGGCAAGTTCCATGCAGTTTGAGGAAACATCTATCATTAGTTCTTTGATACGAATGAGGATGCCGAAATCAAAATGAATGTTATGGCTTATAAATTTCTTGGCCTCTTCGTCTTTTATTCGTTCCAGTGTATCAATTTCTACTTTGATCTACACGACAGAATTACTTGTTAGCTATTATATGAAGAGTACTTAAATTCAGGGAGTTGGTAACTTGTACCTTGTTAAAGTAACTCTCAGCTTTGTCAAGGTGTTCGCCAACAGGGGAGACTATCGACCAATTTCGTAGAGTAGTGGCTATTGTGTCTAGCTTGGAATATAATGCTGCTCCCATTCTGAGTTCTTCCAACTTTTTCGTAGGAAAATCTTCAAATCTTGCTAGCACCTATAGCAAGAAAGGTTGAAGCCAACATCGTGATATGGGAATAACGGAAGAAGTATGAACATAGTAGATAGACACTTCCTCCATTTCAGAAATAATGTCTCTTTCTTTAATTATAATTTTCCACGTGACATGTTTAAAACCGCGAAAAAGGGCATTTTGGTACATTCTACGTATCTTATGTTACCACAAGATTCGAAAGTCTTTCATAACTTTCTTAAACTCAAGGTCAAGTGTAAAACCAGACTAACAAATTGAAAAATGGAGGGAAGATATACGAACCTGAGATTCATCGATTAATTTCTCAAGGTGAGATTCTACATATTCGTGAAACTTAATGAGCTCGGACATATCTGATGTTTTAAAAGAAGTAATGGCTGTGTTTATCTCCTTGATTGTTTTCGCGTAAATTTTAACATCCTCTTCAATTTGATGGAAATACGCTGACCTGATACAAACATTGCACATTTTTAAAAAAAATATAACTCGAACTCCTGTAGAAATACGAAATTCCACGGAATAATTAGTGAAGATTTTAAACAAGATTACCTCTTTGTCATCTCTGCTAATGCATCAGCCATTCCCTGTTTACCTCCTGCTGAGGCACCAACTTTTCCCATTTTGTGATGTGATGTACTATCTAAACTAGAGCCTTCAACTTGGAGTTTGAGAAGTCGATAAAGATTACCCATTTGAGTTGATCTTTTCAATTTAGTGGCTGCTCTCTTGACTCGTAACACGCCTATAAAACCTAGTGGTGGTGGAGGTGCCGGTCCTTTTCCCTTTGGCATGGGTGGAGGTGGTGCTGGCACTGCTCCATTTGAAGGCATCGGTGGCGGTTGAGGTGCCATACCCTTTGATCCGATGGGAGGTGGTGGTGGAGGTGGAGGTGATATTACATTTCTGGATGTCATGGGAGGCGGCAGTGGTGGAGGTGGAAGTGTTATTACATGTGTTGTTATCTTAGGTGGCGATGGAGGTGGTGGGGGCGTAGGTGCTATTACATTTCCGGATGTCAAGGGAGGTGGAGGTGGTGGAGGTGGAAGTGTTTTTGTTGTGGTATTAGGTGGCAATGGAGGTGGTGGAGGCGGAGACGGAGATGTAACTATGTTTCTTAATGTCAAAGATGGCGACTTTATGACATTTGAAGATAATGTGAATGGTGCTAGTGTAGCTGCGGCTTGTTCTTCGACATTTGATCTCAACTCGGAGAGTGTAGATGGAGGTAAAACCACGTCTAATGAGACACGACTTGACAATAGCTGATAATTTGTAGAGCCAGTTCGACGAGTTCCTCCGTTTTCTGATACATCATCCATATCAGTTAGTAAAATATCTGCTGAGTCCAACATTTCAAAATCTTGGCCAAATTCACAAGCATCCCCTGCTTTCGCTTCAGAACCAACCTTTACTTGTAATTCTGAGTTTTGGTCGCTGAAGTTTGTTGCTATCTGAACAACATAATTTGGATCTTGATCTGTTGCATAAGGGAGCAAGTCAAAATAGAGGCGTTTTACATCGATAGGATTCGGCTTCTCAGTTTCTTGAGCCTTGAGTTCACTCTTCAGTGAAGCACTAATTGCTGAGGAGAGGACTGAAGTTGGGGTAGGTGGAGGGCTTGAGAGGCAAGACTCGTTGTCCGAATGAGACTCCGGAAGAGCCCTCCTAAATGCATCGGATGAAGGACTTTCATCTCTCGTCTGGTCATCCTCGTCCATCATATCAAACACCCTTTCGGTGGCTAGTTTAATCATCTCGTCAAGCAATACCAATCCTGAAGAGTAACCGTTAAGTAAATAAAACACTTCGTGTCTACCAACTCAACCTAGCTATCAAACGAAACAATAACACGATTCAGTTCTCAGAACAAAGAGGTAAACAAACAACTTCTACATAACATTATGACGTACCATAACGTCTTAGATCATTGTGGAGATTACTGTACTCCTCGTCTAATTTCATTATGAATTCATCATCACCCGTCCATATTGCCCCGATAAATTTCAAAGTATCACAAAAGCATTGTAGTGCCTAACATAAACATGACAGTTTTGTGATCACAGATACAATCTGCTATAGGAGAACTGTTTGAAATGTAAAGAACACAATTCAGTGAGTAAATAGGTAACCTGATCCATTCCTACTCCATCAATACTTGACAATGGAACATTCGTGTTGACGGAAGGATACATCTTATGCAGATCCTTCAATGTTAATATCAGCAGCTGTCGAAAATTACTCATATATTAAAAAGACTTGTCATTGTTCTAATCTGAACACTACAAGAAAACAGCAGATTGCATCAAAAGTGACAGAAACAATACCTCATTTAGGGATGCAGAGCCAAAACACGGCGATAAGTCAAGCAAATCTCTCAAGGTAAGGATCTTGCTCCTTAGCGCTGTCATTATAACGAAGTTGCCTGCCACCCCACACGAATTGTGAACTCTGGAGCCTTTGGTTGCACTTGCATTAAAACTTTTCGACACTACTATGGAGGATGTCATTTCGGTTTCATGCATTTCATCTTCCTGTCAATACAAAAGTCGTGATATGCAATCAAATGCCGAAAAATGCAACTTGTGTTTGAGTGCTCCAGTCCCTTTAATTTACTCTACGACAGGAAGATCATCGATGTGTCCAAATACAAGATGAACAACTTCAGTTTCAAGGTAAAAGATATTTCTCAAAAACTTAAACTTTAGATTACAGATATAGTAGCTTCAACTTTTAGATGAGATGATTACTGATCACACAATTCAACATGATAACATAGCATATCGCGTCTTGGGTACAAGATAGACTCATAGTCAGCCATCATCGACAACAAAATATTCGATGTGATTAGCATAAGAAAAAGAGTCAAGCCCGCACTTAAAAGGATACATTGAAGATATAACTAAACAATCAATAGTATTCTCTATCTTACAGTTTAAGCTTTTAGATAAGGTGGTCACACAATTCCCAACATTCCGTTCTTAACAAACTATTCTTACTGAAGTTATGCTACATCATGGTCGACGCGGAGGTTTCCAAGTTCACACATAGTTTAAAATAACTAAGAGTATGCTCTCTCTAGCACAACTCACGTTTTAGATGAGGTGGCAACACAATTCAACATGATAACATAGCAGATAGAGGCCGAGGTTATAAACTAGCCTAATCATCATGATCTATTGTCAAAAAAAGATACACAAGCTTTGTCCTAAGAAAAGGAGGTAGAGTAAAAGGACGCGTTGAAAACATCATTAAGTAATTAACAATACACTCTATCTAACAATTTAAGCTTTTAAACGAGATTATCAGATAATTTAATATCAATGCACTCCAAAATTCCTATATATGGTCTTGGACCAGCTTACGCATAACTTAGCTTAAACGAGATTGTCAGATAATTTAATATCAATGCACTCTAAAATTCTTAGATATGGTCTTGGACCAGCTTATGCATAACTCGATTACTTTCATAAAGTATTTCCTTCCCCCACCAATATAAGTATGGGATAAGTATGTCCACCCAACTTTGTTCCTTAGCATGTAACCTATTGAAATAATGAAAACACAAATTCAAATATTTTCTATTTTTCTCTTCTTTTTTTTATATGTAACAAAAGCAGAAAAAATTACACATTCTTCAATATTATAACCACATACAAAGGTATTTTTTTCACATTTAAAAGGAGAAATGAGGAAGGGGATTACAAAGGCGGAGAATATAATATTTACGAACAAATAAGGTAAAATATTTAGGCAATTAAATAACTGAGCTACTAAAATTTCCGCAACAAATAATTAAAAAGTTACCTCAAATGTAGAGAAGTTCCAGGGTGGGGAATGAGGAGACACAAAAGAACATTCCCCAGATTGCATTTGCAACCAATAAAAATAACAATTTCTAATTAAAAAAAATTCAGCTTTCTTGGTTTTGACAAATAAAAACCAAGATTTTGCTGAATAATAAAGAAAATTCAAACAATTAAGGAGGATGAAAATTATAAAGAACATTCAAATTTCCAAAAAATTAGATTAATGAAAAAAAATGTTTTTTTTAAATAAAAAAAAAACTCAAAAAGTTAGTAAGATAAAAAAATTTTGGCAAACTCTTGAACCTCTAAAGGTTATTGAAAAATCCCCATGGACAAGCTTTGAATTTGTATTTCTCTTTTGTTTCCAAAAGAGAGAAAAAAAAGAAGAGAAATGAAAGTCAATTTTTTGAAAATTATTTTTTCTATGTTTTATTTAGGCTCAAGCTGCTTAATTTCCGGGTGTTCAATGTTGTTTTTTTCTCTAAATTTGATAATAAAAATAAATACTTTAGAAAAAATAATATATAGAGATTATTTAAAAAATGTGCGACTGTTAAATAGGTTCATTATTTCTAACTTTAAACTTTGAATTATTTAATTTCAAGTTTGAAAAGAAATAGTTTTAGAGTTTTTAAATTCTTTTAAACTTTAATTTTATATTTATTTGATGATTGAAAATACGAACGTTGACATTTAAATAATATTTGATCATGTTCGATTATCAAATATTTATCCCCTCAAAGATATGATATGATGATTAATTTCAGAATAACACGATTAGAAGTATCGCATTTGTAACCAGACAAATTTAACTTCTTGATCAGTAATTTGTGTTCATTTTTGTGTCATATATATGTTTTAATAGGCAAAATTGTTAAAAGTAATGTTGAATTGAGAGTGTTATAGATTGATTATCTTTCGGATAAATATATATCAATTTTAAATATTTATATTAAACTAATACGATATATGCGATAAAAATTATTTTTAACAAATAAAATAAATACATACGAGCATTAAAAATTTATATCGAATCAATATATGGCGTATGGAAAAAAGGAAAAAATAAGAAGAGGTCCTACCGAGATTTGAACTCGGGTTACTGGATTCAGAGTCCAATGTCCTGACCACTAGACCATAGGACCAATTTGTGTTATGATACACAAATAAATTATTTAAAAAATGAGTGTTTTAGAACAAAGTAAAATTAAACTAATTTTTAAAGAGAAAAACTGCAAAATAAACACTTATCTTTGGATTGAGAGTGACAAAATAGTGAATCGAGTCGAATATGAATCGATAAAAAAACGAGTTAAATAAAAATAGGTAAGTTATCTGATTTGACTCATATTTTAAATGGATAATCATATTACCCATATTATATTAAAGTTCTTATTAAAAAAAATAAAATCCACCATATCAGGCACCCCACCCCAAAAAAATGTAAAAAATATATAAAGAAAAAATAAAAAATTTCACCCGACTCCTACATGCCTCCCACCCCCCTACTCTTACCACCCCCTACCCCTCCCACACCTCATCCCAAAATAAATTAACAAAATTTTTAAAAAAAATCATTAATCTTTTTTAACAAAATTACCCCCCTATCAATCCCCCCCCCCCCCATCCCACACCCCCTACCCCTACCAGCCTCCCCCTGCCCCCACACCCCATTCAAGAAAAATTACCACACCCCCTATCCCCCTACCCCTACGAACTCCCCCCCCCCCCCCCAAGAGGGAAGGCTCAAAATAATCCCTCATCTTTAGGTTAACGTTCAAATTTTGCCTATTTTTTAACATTGATCTTGTCCAAAAATTTATATAAAGAATGTGTAATCGTTTTTTTTATATATATATAATAGAAATAATAACTCTATCTGAGAGAATGTGATAAGAAAAACATCTTGTTTTGTTCACTAGAAATATTACTGCAGCTAAACTAAGAATATCTTAACATATGACTTTGCAGGAAAAGAAAAAATTATACTATTGCGCGTGAAAATATTGTGATGAACTTTTCGACTTTACCAGCAATACAATTTCTACTAAACAAAATAAAGTGTTTTTCTTCTCACATTCTTTGATATAGAGTTGTTATTTCTACTAAATATATAAAATGACGATTAGACATCTCATACATAGGTCATGGATAAATCAATGCAAAAAATAGGCAAAATTTTGAAGGAGGACCAAAAGTGCACCAATATTGCAAACATGAGGGACTATTAGTGCTTCATGTGAAAATTCAAGGATCACTTTGAGTCTTAACCCAAAGAACAGGAATTATTTTGATCCTTTCCACCCCCTTCAACACCTCGTCCCAAAAAAAATAATTAATTTTTTCATTAATTTTTTTTGAAAAAAAAATTATAACCCCATCCCTTAGAACCCCTCTTACCCCCACCACCTCCACTCCATCCCTACCACCCCTATCCCAAATAAATGTAAAAAAAAGTTTCATGTTTTCTTATGATTTTTTTTCAAAAAAAAAAAATTCTTATTATCCAATCCTTTATCACTTTTTTTTTTGGTTTGTTTTTACCTATTTTATCCATTGAACTGCCCATTTATAAATGGATAATATGGGTATTACTTGTTTTTTATCCATTTTCAAATGAGTTGGATACCAAATTCATTTAATATGGGTAATATGAATAGATATCCATATTATTTACCCGTTTTGCTACCCCTACTTTGGATTATGATTTAAAGTCATTCTTGTATTTTCACATGGAGCATAAATAATTCTTTGTGTTTGTTGTACCGGTGCAAATTTTAATCTTCTTCAAACTTTTATCTATTTTTTAACATTCAGTCGACTTTTTATAGTTTTACTACAAATAATAACTGTATTTGAGAAAAAAAACCTTATTTTGTTCAGTAAAAATACTTTGCAACAATATAAACTAAAAACCTGTATTTACTTGTTGAAGTATATCAATTTATTATTGACATATAATGTTGTAAGAATAGAAAATTTTATACTATATAAAATCGACATGATGAATCTCTCGATTTTAATTTTTTTAAAAGATAAATTTGATGATGGTTTCAATCACTTTTGATTTGCCGTCAAACTTGCAGAAGAGATTATATACACCATGTGGAAAGATTATAGTAAAAAATAGTTAGTTACTATTATTGTTGACTAATGATCTTATACGTGTTTTAAAATTTTTATAATAACATATAATTATAAACATTTATTCATAAAACAACATGAAAATATGTGACTTATTAAAATAACGGGCCGTAGGATTGTTATGCACTATATACCCAACAAGGACATATTGATACCTTCCTTGGTTACGAATTACTCTATCCGTTTAAAAAAGGATAACCTAGTTTGACTTGAAATGAAGCTTAAGGAAAGAAAGAAGGATTTTTAATTTTGTGGTTATAAATTAAAGTTATGTCAAATGTATCAAAAGTACCCTTTAATCTTATGGTCTTAAACATATCACGTGGAAAGTTAAAGTTAAATTGTTGCCAAAAAAGGAAAGGGATCATTCTTTTTTAAACAAACTAAAAAGAAAATAATGACAGTCTTTTTTAAACAGAGGGAGTATAATTTTGCGCATTTGATAAGATTATATAAAAATTAGTCAAAAGATTTGATAGTTTTCACAATTATAAAATATTTATTTGTATATTAAAAAAATATATAACTAGAAAATCTATATTTTTTAATTTCAAAACAAACATAAATTTACATTATTATCATGATTGGACACTTTCAGATGCTCTGAATTTGGGTCGCATATGTTACTATTTGCCGTCCCAACACATTTTTCAAATTTTAAGGTTTAAATAAATTTAACTGTAAAATTTTCATGGATGTTCTAAATATTTTAAATTATTAATTAATATACTGATTTATAGTACTTTTTACATAACTTTTATATATATATATATATATATATATATATATATATATATAATTTTATTACAAATTTTCGATCAGACTTAAACTCAAAAAATAAAATATGTCACATATATTAAAACAGTAAGAATATTACTCCTTCAGCGCTAAACATTTGTCTACTTTTGAATTGACACATCTATTAAGAAAATAATTATTGACATAGCGGGTTAATCATTTGACCTCTATGAATTATGAAGTAGATGAATTAAAAAATTAAAATTTTCAAGAAATTCAATCTTTTCAAAGTAATTAATTGAAGATGTAATGAATAAATTTTTTAAACTTTCTTAATTTATCAAAATGAATAAATAATTAAGAATAATTAAAAAAAATATACAAATAATTAGACACCAAAAAGACATTTATGAGCAAGTGGTGCATTATAATAATGTATTTATAACAACCATATCAAAATATAATAAGATATAAAAGATTTGGTCGACAATTAATTATGACAGTGTGACGATTATTGATTACTACAAGCCAACCATATATGGTATGTATGTTTTATTTATTACGAGTAATAATAATTATTTGCACTATATTTTCAATCAAAAAAAAAAAAAGTTCGAGACATAAAATCGTGATATATGTTCCAAAAATCTTTAATTATTTTGATGGTATAGAGACATAATCTTGATATATATCCAAAAATCTTTTATTATTTTGGTCCTACGTACTATATGGGTGTACATGAATCACGTTAAACTTTGTTGTTTAGTTACAATATAATATCGTTTTATTATAATTACAATTATATTATATAGGAAAATTACGCATATAAGCAAATATATATAAATTAATTAGTTAATATGGTTCTAATTTGCCTAAATTGTAATTTGCGACTTATTTTTAGTAATAAATACGCGGCTCATTTTTTTAGTTTTGAGAATTTGTACAATATAATTTGTGTAACTTTTGTATGATTCAGAATTTGTATATAATAATTTGTATAACTTTTTACACTTTCGAGATTTTCAGTTATATAAATTCATTATTTTGAGTTTATACAAAAATAACTGAAATATACAAATGTATCCGGAAATTATATAAAACTGCAAATCATACAAATCTGCGAATTGTGCAAACAAGACAACTTTAACCATAGCTATCACTCGTAAAATATGCAAACTATAACTATGAAGTATAATTAAATTTATTATAATGTCTATTTGTAAAAGTTACTCCTATTATATCCCAACCTCTCTCTATATAAAGCTTATCTATGCATCAAGTTGATTAAGCAAAACATCAATTACAACAACTTTTAAAATTATGAAATCACATATTGCTCTCATTCTGCTCTTTTCACTTGCCCTGGTAAGTGTTCTTAGATGATATCCGTCATTCTCTATCTAGTGGATAAAGTTATTTGATATTTATTATGAATGAGAAGTAATATATATTACGTAGAATTAATCAAAGTGCACGCAAATTAATTCGAACATCATGGTTACAAGAATCATTTCATTTGAACTGATTATTCCTATGTAACATGAATATTGATATATTTCTGAAATTTCTTTGAATTCCACTGATACATAAACAGACACCCAAATTTAACATTATTTCACGTAAACACTTCAATTTCGAGCACTTCAACTTACAAAATGTTAATGCGTTGTAGATACCTCTAGAATTTATGTGTCACATGAGAGTTGGGTGTTTAGGAGATACAATGGGGATAGGTTGGAGTCGTTTATTAATTTGTCAACTGATACCAAATTGAAGTGTCTAGACACTAGACTGATGTACAAATACTACTTATCAAGTTGAGACTAACTTTTTAATGTATCAAGTTGAGACTAACATTATGCCAAGTATGAACTATGTACTCATGAAGAATTAATTGATCCATATATATCTAGTTTGGGAATAACCAATTTTTCTTTTTCATTTTTTGGGCAGTACACTAATGCAAGAAAAGATCCTGGAGAATATTGGAGAGATGTGATGAAAGATGAGCCAATGCCTAAAGCAATCCAACATCTTATGCCTCAGCCACATAAAGAGAAAACTGATTGTCACAAATTATCTTTTGAGCCAATTCCTAATGTATCTAGTTACCATAATGATGAGGCTGGTCTCAAACAAGAAAAGGATTTTGAGCCAAGACCAAATTTATCTAGTTATCATGATGATGACAATGTTCCTCTCAAACAAGAAAAAGATTTCGAGCCAAGACCAAATGTATCTAGTTATCATGATGATGACAATGTTCCTCTCAAACAAGAAAAAGATTTCGAGCCAAGACCAAATGTATCTAGTTATCGTAATGACGATGTTGGTCTTAAACAAGAAAAGGATTTCGAGCCAAGGCCAAATGTATCTAGTTATCACAATGATGACAATATTGGTCTCAAGCAAGAAAAAGATTTCGAACCAAGGCCAAATGTTTCTGTGTACCATAATTGATAATATGACATTTAAAGAGTAATATGTGTGAGAGAGTGTCTTCTTGCTATTTTGTGCCTCCCAATGTTGAATGGATCATGAATAAAAAGATATTGTTTTATGGTTGTATTCAAATTTTTCTTGAATTTAGTAGTAGTATTATTCCTAAATCTCTAACTTATTTTTCTTTACTTGTCGGTTTCAAAATGAATGATACATTTTTATTTAAGTCATATCCTTATAAAATGATTTATAGTCACACAAACATCTCTCACTTATTTTATATCACAAGTTTCAGAAATCACTCTTTTTTTCTTAAAGTTCGTACCTAGTTAAAACGATATGATAAGCTTCTCGATATACTACAAGAAAATGAGCACCAAGATCGTATTAATTTCCGCTAAAAATTAAATTTGATTTAGCTAGACACTTCCCAAGCTAAACATAGCCAGGGATTATCCACTGATTAAATCCCTAATTAAATCATAATCCTTACAGGGAAAACGATTAAGAGTAATATTAGTACTACTAGATGCAAAGCCCTATGCTAGCACAAGGCCAACAAATCATATTGTAAGTATTCTTATAGATTTTTCTGCCTCAAATTATAATTTTTTTTAAATCAACCCCAGAAGAATGATAATTTGATTAAAAATTCTTTTATTGAATGAGACCAAATTATCAACTACTAAATATATATTTGTTGGATGAGGCAGACATTGATAAAGAGATTTGAAATTCTGAAAATACTCTCGACAATTTTGCATAGTATAGACTGTTCCCAACAAATTTTAAAGTCACAGAAAATAAATTAAAATCACAAATAAAATATGAAGAAATACGATTTTATTGATCAAGATAGATTGCAGGTACAATTCTGTTGATCCCTTGATTCTACTTTCCTAGGATTTATTCATGATTCGAGGACCGTTAGTGGCGTATTCTCAAACTAGTATGATTTAGATTTGACCTCTGTATATGAATAATCCATCAATTTCTGGAGTATTTGAGATCTTGATCTCTTTATGGAATTTTCGAGATGAATTTTAAGTGAATTTAATACCCTTTATATAGGCATAAACTAGGATTTAGGGTTGAGTAGGCTCCAAGAATCCTTATTTGAGTTGAACACAATTTGTAGAGTCCCAACTCGAAATGAACTCATCTTACCACAAAATTTCAATGTCCATAAATTGACGAAAACATATATGCTGATATTTTCAATTAAAAAAAGGGAAATTTTTGTATACAGTCATTTAAAAATAGTTTAATTATGCGGCTTCATAGCCATAATTTGCTAATTACGATTCGTAACGTTTTAGGGAGGAAAGAAGCGAGCGAGATTGAGAGATGGAGGAGAGAGGCGAACGAGAGGGGGAAGAGAGTGGGAGAGAGGTGAATGGAATATGTATATCGGTTAAATAATTATATATATGCAACTGATATACATATGTATTTGTATATTTGGCGAGCGAGATTGTAAGAGGGAGGAGAGGGGCGAGCAAGATTGTGAGAGGGATGAGAAAGGCGAACGAGATTGTGACAGGTAGGAGAGACAAGTGAGAGAGGGCAATAATTTGCATAATTCACATCTCGTTTGTATAATTCACGGGTAAATTTATATAATTCGCGTGTTTTTGTATAATTGAGTAATATAAAGTCTGAAATTATACAAATATAATAAAAACACGAAATAACGAATTAATACAAACATAAACATATGAATTAATACAAACATAAACATATCATACAAAATTCGAAAACTACACGTTTATACAAACATTAAAATTTTATACACAAAAGATTGAATGTCTATGATGATAAAACTTAAAAACTAAAGGAAATCATCATCATACAAAAATACAAATCATCATATACAAATACAAATCAAACGGATAATTGTTAGTTGCGAATAATATAAATATGGTGAATTACACAAAGGCTAATTATACAAATTCAAAGTTAACTCACGTAATTAATGGTTAATGTTAATTGCAAGTAATAATTATTGCAAACTATAACTATGATGACTAATTCAATAATAAAAATTTACTTAACCGCGTAATTTTCACTTATAAAAAAATAAGATTGGATGTACGAAAAATCCTTAAATTATTTGGTCTTACGTACCCGCCAAGTGTGTGACTCATGTTTGATCTTGACATCAATAGCGTGTTGCCTGCAGTGTTATTATAATAATAATAATAATAATAATCATTTTCATAATTTCAATTTATTTCATCTTACTTCTATTTTAAATTTTTTTAAGAAGTTAATAAAAATTGACAATTTTTTTATTTTAATTTTTCTAATGATATTCTTTTTCATATATTTTATATATATTTGATTTAAAATTATAAAATTTAAAAAAATTATATTTTTTTTTAAAATTAAAATTAAATCGATAAAACTATATGATATTTTTACCAAATTTATAAAGCTTAAGCGATTAAGAACGTTAAACATCAATAATAATATTGTTCATCCTAATCTTTTCACTTGCCCTAGTAAGTGTTCTTAGATTATTAATTACTTATACATAAGCCTCCTTATTGGAAGTAAGTCTTACATATTTTAGTTATTATATTATTTATTGTTATATTATTTTCGTTTACATTATTTTCAACGTGATTATTTTTTATTATTATATTTGTTTTACGCATTTATTTTTTAATATTTTTTATTTGAATCGAGAGTTTATGATTGAAAATTATTTTTTTTTAATCTCTAAAAGTTAAGAGCTAGTAACTATGTATACTCACATTGTTTCCTTTTTTTTACGTGATTTTTGGATATTATAGCTTTGTGAATCCAACTAGCTATACTCGTCGGGTTCCACTGTTTCAAGGCGGATGTTACCAAAGTTAATTTCACGGAGCCCTAGAGACACGATTGATTTGTAATCCTCTAGTGACCCTGCTAGAGCTCGAACTAACGACCTGAAAAACATTATCCTCGAACTTTTACTAGCCAAGCTACCTCTCAGAATTCGCATCGTCTCTTCATATCTCACTTGCTAATTACATCAAACATATTATTGTTGCAAGCTTCCATGATGGAGGTAGTCCAAACATCTTAAGCGTTGGTCAAATAAAAAGATCAAAATTGTTTTTCAAAAATCAACTTTCAAGCCAAAGTCAAATGCATTTAGTTATCATGATGATAAAGTAAATCTCAAAAAAGAAAAAAATTATCAGCTTAGGTTGCTTCTAATTATCATGATGATAATGTCGGTCTTGAACAAAAAAGAAATTTCAAATCAAAGTCAAATACATTTAATTATCATGATAACTAAATGTACATAACTTTTCAATTTTAAGAAGGTAAATAAATTTTTTTAATTTTGTGATCATAACTTAAAGTTATGTCAAATGTACTAAAATGTCGTATAATCTTGTGATCTAAATGGGTAGGCTCCATCTTATTCTATTTTTCCACTGTACACAGCAGAAACAAGGCCTTTTATCTTTCGGTGCTAAAGGAAGTTTGATTAAAAGATTATTTTTTTCTAAACAGATTAAAACAAAAGCTAGGTTATTCTTTTTAAAATGAAAAGAGTATTATATATAGTATGTTATATTAAATAATATTTATCATTTATAACAATAACATTTTTTTGTCACTTGAACGCATATAATGTAATTTTAATACATATTATAGAGAACAATCTATAAACACATATAGTACAAGATTTATTAATGGATAATATACATTTAAAACATATTTTAATATACTTCTAATACACTTATTCAATTTCTTACCAAACAAGCATAACATATTTTAAAATAAAGGATAGTTATTGGTAGTATATGTAAAAATAATGTTAAATAGAGTGTATTAGTAATATTTGAATTAACAGTACACGTATTAATTATGCTTGCAGCAATTAAACATAGATTAGTTTTATGCATTGTTAGGTCGAGAAAATAGTCAAAAAAAACCCTCAATCTATTAATCGATTCTCAACTACACACTTATTCTATACTGGATCCTATTACGCTCATAAACTATTTAAATATGAAATAATCATTTCCCTAAAAAGTCATAACCAATTTTATGTCAACGATGTACAACATACGCGATGAAAAAATGTGTATTCATTTTTTTAATTCTTTTACTTGTAAATTTTAAATCTAATCCAAATAATAATTTAATAATCCCCTATAGAATTAGGAAAGTTTTCATTTTTATCAAGCCTAGAAACTAAAATTAAGAAAAATATTTTCAAATAGATATTGCTTTTTCAAAATCCTAATAATTTCTTTAGAGAATAATAAGAGAAAATGACGAAAAAATTTCTACACCAAATTAAAGAAAAAGGACAACTCCATAGCTAGTCTACATAAACTTCCAATTTCAAATTGAACCCAAAAACAAAAATCCATAAATAAGTATTCACAAATTCGGGAGTGAAAAGCAAATTTGATAAAAATAAAATTAGAAAGTGAAACTTCAAATTCGTCATTGTTGGTTCATTATGGTTTACTTTTTTTGTTTGCTGAAATTATGAGGGGTTTAAGAAAAAACTTGAATTCCATTTTTGAGATTCGTATATTAAAGTTTCTTATGAATTAGGTGAATGTTTTGTTAAAAAAGTTGGTGTATGATTATAAGCATAAATCAGTAGCTACAAACTAATTTGGAGCTCCTAGTGACGATATTTAGAAGATCATCGTTGAAGGACTTTGAGAAAAACTTAAAGAAATCATGAAACGATTTTGTGATATAAAAAAGAAAAATAACAAAATAAAATGAATTAATTATATAATCTCCTGTGAGATACTGTCACATGGACTATTTAATTCAATTTTAGTTATTTTATGTCTTTTTTCTTGAGCCCTTACGCGTCTACAAAATGTGTATTGACCTTCTTGGACAGGTCAACATGTAAAGGTCACAAAATATCGTAAATAAAAAAATTCAGAGGGGTAAAATTCCCGTGAAGTATAAGTGTGTAGTGAAGAATTTACTGATTGGTTAGGGAGACATTTGACTATTTTCTCTTGTTTGGTTTGATGCATTTTAAAATAAAGTGCATTAAAAATATTATTTACAAAAATACACTTCATTATTACGGTGGAAAAGTTATAAAAAAAGATATTCAGGGCAACTGGGTCTTTGGTTAAGTTAATGGTGCATTAAAATTATTACATTGCTAATACCTAGAAATTCATGATATTATCAATACACACTTTAGTACACAATACAGTGTATAACCAATGCAAACGTTGGTTATACATAGGTTGAAAAAGACTACCAAACAAGTTACTAATAATACACGAGACTAATGCATACATTACTTTTTTTTAAGGAAAAATGCACAAGTATCTCGTTAACCTATGGCCGAAATCTCAGAGACACACTTATGCTATACTAAGGTCCTATTACCCCTTTTCGGCCTACGTGACACTTAGTATAATATAAGTGTGTCTCTGAGATTTCGGGCATAGATTGAGGGGTACTTGTGCACTATCCCTTTTTTAATACATTCTACCATATAACTCTTATAGTATATCTGTATTGCATGCATAATTCACCTTTTAGTGCAGATTTATCACAGTATTACTATGTATTGCTATAAATGAAGAAAAAAAGAAGAAGTAATTATTAAGTAATTTTTCCAATAACTATTAAGTCAAGAAAAGCAATAGGATGTCTCTTTTGGGCTCCTCCAATATTGGGCCCAATTCAGATTTCATTTCTAAAGCCCAATTTTCAACTTGAAACACAAAAAAAGTTCATATTCTTCTTCAATCTTTTTTTTTTCCTTTTCCATTAAAAACCATTTTTGTATAATCAGATTTCCTCTTCTTCTTTCTTCTTCACCTCACAAAAGTTTTCTAATAAATCACTTTTTTGCTCACCGGAAAATCCTCTTTTTTTACCGATCAAGTTCATCGGAGTAGCGCCGACGTGATCGTATCGGTGATTAACGCTAACTTGCACGCGGTTCAAAATATTCTAAACCCGGTCAGTTTCTCCGGTGCCGGTGGTGGTTGAAGCTAACGTGCGCATGGTACAAAATTGTTAAACTTCGATTCCTTTAAAATCATCTGAGCCGTCCACGTGGATGGAGACTGTTGAGAACCGTACACGTATGAGGGAAGAAGTGGGGCCCAGACAGAAGATGTGGGGTACGTGGGAGGAATTAATCCTAGGTGGCGCTATTCTCCGGCATGGGATACAAGACTGGAACGTCGTCGCTTTGGAGCTTCGTTCTCGTAACTTTTACTTCACCCCTCAGGTTCACATTAATTTACGTTAAGTGCCACTCTAAATATTTTATTCCACCCTTCATTTTTTAAGAAAATGACTATTATTAAATAAATTAGTAAAAGTGAATACTAATGTTTGGTCTAATAATATGAGTTACTATTTGATATAACGATTAATGTAGTACCTAACTTTTAAAAATTATTTTATTTTTTTTCTTATGTAGAAAAGAAAATAGATTTTGTGGTGGCCCTTGTAGTAACTAATTTGGATAAGTCAATTATAAATTGTTTTAAAATAGAGACTATGTTTATAAATAATACTATCTCAAAGTTGTATTGTGTTTGGTTCTCTATTAACATTTCTCATTTCAAAGATTTTACGCTAGAGACCGAGTTTATTTAAAAAACAACCTATTCTATCGTAACTTTAGCTAATCAGAAATTTAAATGAATGAATGTTTTTTCCCGTCTTCCCAAATCAATTTAGCAAAGACAAGTGGTAGTGAAGTAATAGTGTTTGTGTTGATGAATAATCTTTTAAATAGAACAAAAAATTAGAGGTAACCACTATTCCTCATTACGATATTTACTCTTGAAATACAGGGTAAGCCAGCGAATAGAAAGAAAGTGTAAGTAAGGAATTCTATTCGCGTACCAATCAACAATATCACTTATTTTGACAATTTGAATAATACCTAATCCCCGCCATCAATCTATAAATTTTCATTTTCCGCAATTTTGGTTGTCAAGTCGAGATATGAGTGTATAGGGGCGCCAGACTCTCTGTGCTGTGATGGGTTCTGCCATGTGAAAGCGGTGAACTGCTTGTCAGGGCTAGGCTAAACCATGATGCTGTGTTACTAGGCTTCGCCTCTCCCTTCACTATGAAAGTCTCGCTCCTATTCTTTAAGAAAAAGATGGAAACTGCACACCACCCTTCCCGCAAACCTCACTTATGAGATTACATTGTAATGTTATAAGCAGATAAATTCTAGAGGAATAGCTCATTGAGGATACATGAGATTGCCCCGTATAAGGACAGTACCTAGTTTCACATATATAGTGAAACCGTTGGGAAATGATACAAGTAATCTATTTCACTGGCCTGTTGTCTTTCTTGATCTCCTCTTATTCACCATCCTTATCTTATAAAGCATATAATTACATCTATCAAATGTTGATTTGAAAAAAAAAATACTTAATTGCAGGCCTGCAAAGCCAAGTATGAGGATTTACAAAAGCGTTACGCGGGCTGCAAGTGAGTCAAGTTCTTCGAACTCATGAGCTAATTTAATTTTCTGCATTGAGTTCATGTCACAGCTATGGTTTCTAAAAATGCTTAGTTCATCTTATGACTGCTATACTAGTATAATCGTAGCACGTGCCAAAAGAATTGGCTTTGAATTTAGTATGCCTAAGATCGATACTATGCTTTGGTATGTGGTATTCGAGCCAAGAGTCCTCTGGAAACAACCTCTCTACCTCCAATAGGTAGGGGTAAGGTATGCGTACACTCTACTATGCCCTTAACCGTACTTGTGGATTTCACTAGGTATGTTGTTGTATATTAAGGTTTGGGATTGATTTATGGTTACTTTTCACTTGATATGTTATGGGAGAAAAATTTACACATTAGGACTTTATCCTTTACTCTAATTGATGTTTCATTTTATTACCTTTCGCTTTCTTAGTGCTTGGTTTGAAGAGCTAAGAAAGAGACGAGTTGAAGAACTGAAGCGAGAATTGGAGAAATCGGAAAGCTCAATTGGGTTAGTATAATGATTCTCCGTCTTTAGTTTGTGCTTCCCAAATACATCATGTTTTAAGTTTCTTGACCATACTGAGTGTATGTAGATTTCCGCAGCTTAACAGGCGGTTTCTGATTTGAGAACTTTGTCCTTTCAGTTTAAGTTTTCTAGCTCAATTTTTATGTGTTGAATCTCAGGTCTCTCATCACAAAGATTGAAAGCTTGAAGGCTGAGAAAGAACGGTCTTCTCAGATTAATTATGGTTCCTGTATTCACACTGAATCTCCCGCTCGTGTAAAGTCAGAATGCATGGAATCTATTGGCAAAGATGGCATATGCGCTGGCAACTTCATGCTAGACAGTACTAGGACTAACTTTTCGCCTGAGCTTGAGAGTCCTGCAGTAGCTTCGGCTAATGAGATAGACTCAAAGCTAGAATGCTCGGAGTCTTGTGAGCCAGATGAAATACTAAACATAAGCAATCAAGCAGAGACTACCAATGGAAATGGAAGAGGGGCTTTGAGTAAGAGAAAAGGTAAGAGAAAAAGGAAAGAAGTCGTTTCAGATGTCAAAAGGAGTATTCAGGAGAGCGACAATGTGTGCTCAATCAGTGGCATCTCCCCTTCCAACGGTAAGGACACATCAACCAGTTGCGACCCAAGTATTAAGCCTACTGCAACGGAGGATGATAAAGAAGGATTATCTAGGTTGATGAATGAGGATTTGATGGCAATTTTCAATTCCATCACACAGAATGAAGCGGCTATGGTCTTTAGGCATCGTCGTGATAGTCAGAAAAGAGCTAAATACAAGGAAATGATCAAGCAGCATATGGATATTGAAACTGTAAGATCAAGACTAGTCAGCTGTTCCATCAAATCACCAGGTGAACTCTTTAGGGATTTACTTTTACTAGCAACCAACGCCATTGTATTTTATTCGAAGAGGACGACAGAACACAAGTCAGCTGTGGCTCTCAGAGACGTCGTCACTAAAGTATATCATGACCATTATAAAAGCTCTTACCACACAACTACTTCTTCTCAACTCACATTCTCAACAACAGGTAATCTGCCCGTGAAGCCAAGAAGTGCTCGCCCTCGTCCCTCCAAATTCAAACTTCAATCCAATTCTTGAAACAATGTAAATAGCATTGCAGGAATCATTCGATGAGATGATCATAAACAAAGTGATGCTGATTCCGAGGCTCGATTGTAGTCATTGTTAGGTGACTCACAGCCTCCCTCTCGCCCAAATAAATGAAATGGGATGAATCAAATCAATAAGCTTTTTGATTGATTCAGGGCGCAGCGAAGCCAGCTGCTAAGAAAGGGTACAACAGACATGGCAAGCCCGTGTGGGGATCGGTTGATGGATCTGTTAATCCAAGATACACGACTTAAAACTCCGTTTGAGGAGGAACATTGATCTGAGGTGATTTGCAGGTTGCTTAGTCCTCTTGTTCATGTACAAATTTTCTTCCCCATTCCCCAACCCTATACCTTTCATGGTCATTTTGCAACTAGACTCCAAATGTGAAGATCATTACAAGTTAATACTTAGTTCCAAATTCAGTTAGACATTTATAAAATGGAGACTTCTTCATTGTTACAGATCTGAGTATATGCTATTTCTAAATTCTGAATCATATTCAGGGAACTACTAGTAATAAAAAGGTTTTTAGCCAAAAGTATGATGGAGTTTCATTGATGCGTTAATTAATAAATTTCTTAGCTCAGTGGTTTTCATGGTAGAGTTTCAAAAAAAATTATGATGGAGTTCCAAAATCAAATGATTGAACAATCGGGAGCGATTTACTCATGATATTTTGTTGACATCCACAAAATATCTAATGAATTGTCCAAGTTCATATAAGGAGGCCAATCCATTCCCCGACCACGTGGGACTTTAATCCACCCTAATATCCCTTTTATGCCTAGGTTGGAGCTTGGACCGAGAGTCCAAACATGATGGACCTGATTTTAATATCATGTAAAGATATGACACCTAGACCTAACTCAACCTCAAAAGTTAGCTCACGAGGAGAAGATTTATCAAGTCCATATAAGGAAATCATCAGTTCATTCCTCAACCAATTAGGAACAATATATATTCCTTGCTCACTATCAAATAATCATTTATTCACAAACTTTGTGTCGAAAATTTGTTTTTCTTTGGACGACAAAACATCCATTTTTCTTGTGTGTTTTCGTGGACTTGCTAAAATTGTTGTCATAAAAAGAAAAAGAATATTAAAGCGCAATGTGTATGTGACTATGACAACCAATAATATCCACGAAAATTCTTCCCTCAATCCACAGTGTTTGTCATGGTAATGTCATGCACACCCCTTCAGGAAAATTTAATACAAGGTGAATTTGACTAATATAAACTTACTATACCAAGAATACATTACTTTTCAATTGAACTACACTATCATTAAGCGCAAAATTGGAAAAAAAATAATTAATTATTTCTTAATTATTTAAATTGATAATTAATTTTTGATATTTATTTTAAATATATCTACCAAATAATTGTGGTGGAAGGGAGTATAATAGGACTAGAATTGACTTTTGCAATATGGAGTTAAAAGGAGGAAATTAAATATTCCTTCTTGTCCTTTTAGTTATCATTATTAATATTATTATTAAAAATAATTGAACCCGAAAAATTATTTTGAAAAATAAAAAAAATAAAGCTGTTTAATATTTCAATAAAATATAACTGAATTTGATGGAAAAGACACATAAATACGGAATGAACGTTTATTGAGGAGAGTAATTAATTTAGTGAAAGAATTTTAAAAATTTATATCAATAGAAGTAAATTAGTCAAATTGTTCCTATCAAAATCCATATCCCAATTTATTTGTGATCAAGATGTAATTATTGTTATTACTCTTCTTTATCAATAGATAGAGAGATCATTTTCGAAAAATAAAAATAAAAATGAAGAATTATGTCGAAATATTTTAGATAATCGAAGTACGATCACAGACGTAATAAAAAGTACCAACAAATTTCCTTGTTTTAAGTTAAAAGTTCTCCATATTTTTTCAATCGAACTTGTTACACGAAATATATTTAATATAATTTACTTTTTAAAAATAGCTTGAGTGATTATATTAAAACAAATTTTATTAAAAATACAAAACCAAAAAAAAAAAAAAAATCCCTATCAAAAGTCACAGGTCGTTGTTCCTTTTTTATTTTATCATACAAAAGGCAAAGACACACTCGTGGTTTTTCATCAACTCACATTATTTATGTTGGATGTGATCTTCCCATAAAACAACTTTAAAGAAAAAAAAGATTATTTCATATGGAATTTAGATAATTTAATAGAAGTGTTCATTTAAAATAACTGATTTAAAATAATTGTTATTTTTAAAAATAAAAAAGTAAAATATAATTAATTATTATTATTTCTAATAGTTTTTTAGCTTAAAATAAAGCATATTTAAGTAGTTTGAAAAAGAGAATACAGATAAAGAGCATTAAACCTAACAAAAATAATGTGAAATGAAAAGTACTATATAACATACATATGAATAAATAGATGACAATAAAATAATGTGATATTCAGAGTATAGAAACACTAAAACTTACACTCCAAATAATTAATCTTGATCCTTCGATTTAATACTGATTTTGCTGTAAATTTCGTCAATCAGTATTATATCATCTATAACTAAAGTTATTTCTCGATATAAATATATCATATTTAGATAATTTTATTTATCGATTTTTAAGAAATAATATGTTAGGTCAATATTAACGGAGTAAATATATACGAAAAAATAATTTTTAAAAATGGGTAGTTTAAAAGATAATGTCATCTGGTTAGTATTGCTTCTTGTGATCATTATAATTACAAAAATAATTAGAAAAAATGATTAATTTAAGTTACATGCTCAATACAAATTTTCTAGTTTTATATTTGAAGCTCCACCTACATCTTGAAAAAAGGAAAAAAAAAACACCTACTGCCAATAGTAGCTTTTACTTTAATTACTACTTTTTGTGATTATTATTATACTTCCTTTAAATAATTTGGAAATTAGTTGTCAAATCAACATATTTGATTGGTCCAAAGACATTTGTTGTATACCATATTTTTAGTACTAGTATTTTTTAAATTTTGAATATTTATTTGGCGAAAAGATTTTGTATCGGAATTTAAATTTTTATTTATAAAATAATAAATGTAGTGCATAATACCCATAAACAATACTTAACTATACACGAAAATGTACTTATACTTTCTAAAATATGATTTTTTTTTTTTTAATATAAAGTTTGTCACGTCTATAATTTAAGGAGGCGCGATAAGCACCTAATGTCTTTCTTGACTGAGCAAATCAAACGTAAACCTTATAATTAGAATCATAAAATATTGGTTCGAACAAAAATTACTCTATAAATATAAATATATATATATATATATATATATATATATATATATGTATGTATGTATGTATGTATGTATGTATGTATGTATGTATGTATGTATGTGATATATGTAAATAAGGACAAGTAAAATAGTAGTATCAAGTTTTTATGAGAGGGTTACGTAAGAAGAATTGAAGAATTTTGTAAGAAATAATATTGACTAAAATGAAATGCGTGTTTTTGAATTCAAAGATGACAACGTTAGAAAATTTTGACATTAACATTAAAGAAAAAATTCAAAAAACATAAAATTAAGACGTGAACTTAAATAAATATATTGTCTTTACATATATTAAAGAAATTGGGAATACAAAACAAAAATTGTGTTTAAATATCTATAGATTTTTCCTTTTCTCATTCATGATAGAAACCTAATATATAGAGTCAAGAAAATAGTTATTTTAGTGTTATCGTATTTTATGATCAAATATATCCTTTAAATTTAATTTTAAAATAAAATATGAAAATGCTACAATTCCTTTAATTTCATTTCGCCTTACCATCTCACTCATATAAATTATAATTGTCGAATAAGTGAAGAAGAATTTAAAAAAAGCTATATATAAATTTAAGTTGTGACAAAAATTTTTTGTTGATAACCTAACAAAACAGTGAAGATGTTATGTTTATTACTAATTATATAATTCTGCATGAACAAAACAAATCATAATTGTAATTAAGATTGTTGAGACTGACCTACTAACAACCATTTATAATTGAAAAATAAGATTAGTTATCATATGAATTAGAATTAAACATGTTGTCTTATCTGTCCAAATTTAACATTTTCTTCTCTAGTGACTTATAAATTATTATAATAAAAAAAATTTCGTTAAAAACTTTTAAAGGTGGTCACATCAATAAAAATCAAAATACTTCCTTCCTCCCACTTATATAGCCCTTTCTTGATTTCGAAATTCAAAGATATCAATTTTTAATAATAATTTTTTTATATATATTTTGAATTATTAATTAACATGATCTATATTATTATTTACATAATTTTTAAATATATAAATTTTAATTTTTAAAAATTGAAATTTTCATAAGCAAAATATCAATTAAATACAAATTGTCTGATTTTTAAAAAATAAAAAGTGTCACGTAAATATCCGTTAGAATCTTTCAGTGGTTTGAGCTACATGGAAGTATCAAGTTCGAAATCTCTTGTCAACGAAGGTAAGGCGATTGAATTTTTGGTTGAGCTCGTCGCCCGGGCTTATTTAATGCGAGTTACTTCTTCTATGTAATTTGTGAGCTATTGCATAAGATCGAGGGTTTTTCCTGTGCGCACCCTAAAGTATAGTGACCGTAGATTTTCCTTGTCATAATTTTTTTAAAAAAAAAGTATCACGTAAATTTGAATTTTTTTTTATAAATATAAAAAAGACAAAGCAAGTTTTATGGCGGTGTGTTTTTCCTAGTGGTAACATGTGTCTAAGCTCCAATTAAACGTGGCACTTTCAACAGTTTTGTCTCTCTCAAACTCAAAGACCCTTTCTCCATATCTCTGTATACATAAAATATACACTCATTCTACACAAATTCAAACTCTTTATATACACATTTCCCCCCATTTTAATCGGTGATATACTATATCCCTTTTTTTTTAAAAAATAAAAATAAAATTATTCTTAATGGGGACTTTCATCTGAATTTTGAGGTATTTTCTCTGTTTCTTTATCTTCTATGCTTTCATTAAATTTTTTTTTTTCAGATGCATGAGCTGAAATATTTATTGTGTACTATTTAATTGAAAAAAGTCACGAGTAACGTTTTTTTCTGTTCATTTAATTGTTCCAGAATTTTGAATTTATAAAGTTTCTGTTAAGACATTACTAGTTCATTTAATTAATTGATTTTTAACTCTTCAAATGGATTTAATACGTTTCATTTTTAGATATCGGCATTAAATGTGATTTGTTTTTTTTTTTAAATTTGGATAAAAAAAAGTTTGAGTTCTAACTTTGTTATTTCTATGAAATCTATTTTTGCAGAAAAATACTGATAATTCGGTGAGGATATTTTATTTATTTTTTTACTAATTTTTTTTTCTGTGTTCTTTGATGATTTTTGGAATTTAGAGATGTTGAGTAATCACTCAATGGATTGAAATTTTTTGAATTTTTTGTTGTTGTCCGCTTATATTTCTCGTGGAATGGAATAAATAAATAAATAAATATATATATATTGTTTAATGCCTGCATGCAAAATTTAATAAAAAAAATGTTTATTCAATTTTGATGCAAGAACCTTAATTCTGGAATTGTATTCCTGTTTTTTTATTTTTTTTAATTATGATATCTCCTTTATATTTAGTTCCATTTTTCTCGAGCCTTTTCATGATCGTGGGGTTTGGACCAGCTTTCGCGCACCTCGATTAAATTTCAGGGGATACCTGTACCTCCTACAGGTCGCAGATAACTCTGTCCACCAAGGCTAGGACAAATAGGAAAAATCACCTAGTGTTTTTTTGGTCTCCGCTCACAAGAATTCTAATAGATACTATATCTGCCACCCATAGTTACAATTATTCCACTGTTACCCGTGTTAAAATCCGTAAAGTTTAAATCTTGAATCGGCTCAAGCCTAATAAGCTTCTTGAATAGGTCTTCCAGAGGACATTAGAGTTTAGAACTACAATTATTTCAGTGTCAAGAAGTGTTGGATCTGCTCGGGCCTCGGAAGAAGCTTCTTGAATAGGTCTTCCAAACGACATTTAAGTTTCGATTCTCATGGTTGTGTGCCTGACATGGCATTTTCACACTTGAACACTTGTTGTTTTCAGTTCTCTTATTCATATTACATTATGGCCAGCCTTAGTAGAAGTTGGTAGCTGCACCTCTTTTCGATCGTGATGACACCGGTAGTTGTGAGCAGAAACGACGAGCAAGTAGTGCCACGGGGATACAAAATGTGACTTGTTGTATGATGGTCGGTGGAGTGCCCTGACTTGGTGTGCGCGTGAGTAACTCACTTCATGTTTTGTAGAGCACTGAATATAAAGCCTTTTAGTCTCTTTCTCCCCGCGTTATAGATTTATAGCATAGAACACATGGTGTGCCACGAGATACTGCTTTGCGCTGCACTTATACCCAATTAACTAGTCCAAGTTCCGAAATTTTGTTTGGACATCAGAGCACAATTTGAATTATTGCAGTACGGTCAAACAAGGAGCATGTTGTAGATATTGATCCACTTTTTACATAAATAGGCTATTTCTCGTAAACACTTTTTACTGTTCCACACTAATTTGTTTATCAAACTGTTATTATTGCAGCTTGTAATGAGCAACCTTTGTTATATCATAGCATAGTCACCTATGAGAGCATCTATCATGGCGGTGTCGTCAACGAAGAAAAAGAGTGTCTTTGTTGACAGGGTATGTGAATGCATAGTGGGATTAAAATCTCACAAATAATATATTCCCTCTTTTGGAACATCCAAGTTTACTGTATATTGAACTATTGAGGAGCGGAATTGCAGGCAACATGTGGAGTAAAGGTGAAGCAGATTGCTTTTATGGGGATTATATGTACAATTATGTTTTTGATTGTGTATAGGACCACTAACTATCAGTATCGACAAACGGAGGTATGATGGTGCTACCATTTGTTCGTTACATAATTTTCCGTTTATTTATATGATTGAATGTGAGAAAAGTAGAGATACGTTACATTGTGCCCGAGAACTATACAACCAGCCACATTCCTGATAATCATACTTCCTTGTGTACCTTTTCAGATGGAGTCGAAATCGGATCCATTTTATTCTTCGAAGGTAGTTGCATTTTTGCTCTTCTTTATATATAAATTTGTCCGACGCTTATTAGCTTCCTGTTCTTGATGAGCTGAAGTATTTTGTGGATAACAGTTTGTATCAATTGTCACTCTAATGCATTCTGTTCTTGCATCCAGGATTCTGATGTAGATATTACAAGTTTCAACAGTTTGCCTCGTGGTATTATCCACGCGAGTTCGGATCTAGAGTTAAAGCCTCTTTGGTCTACAAGTAATTCAAAGTCCAAGGTGTTTCTCTACTCATTAAGTGTTGAATAAATATATTATCCTCCTTTAGTATCTCTTATTATCATTGTTACTAGTTTTTCTCTTCCGCTCAGTTTTTCTCCCTCCATGTTACCCTTTTCAGGATAGTGTTTCTAGTTCTCGTAACCTGTTGGCAATGGCAGTTGGTATTAAACAAAAGAAGAATGTCGATACTCTTGTCCAAAAGGTATAACATCTTACTCGTCTTTGTTTTTGGGAAAACTTGTAATTGACTAATCTTTTTTCTGATTTTCAGTCATGTCTGATGCGTGATTTACTTCAATTCAGTTTCTTTCAGAGAATTTTACAATCATCTTGTTTCACTATGATGGACATGTTGATGGCTGGTGGGACCTCAAATGGAGTAAAGAAGCCGTTCATATTGTTGCAAACAACCAAACTAAATGGTACGAACATTGTGAATGATTTCGAATTAGCTGAAGTGTGTGTAGTTGAACACGGCGACTTCTGTCTTCCTAATCCCGTGGGGAGATCAAGCAGGCTGATATTCACTATGACTGGAGGGGGTGGGGGTCTTTAGTATCTTAATTTGCGGACGAGTGATTGTTCTGCTCTTCAATAGAGAAACCGTGCAGAGTAGTAGTCGGGGTTTCCATTGCTGGAAGTGAGTCTGTTAATAACCTCTAATGCGTTTGATGTTGAAAAATTAATTGAAATACAAATCTCGTATTCTCTCTACGATTGGAACCCCTCCTTTTATGCTGAACTTTCTTCTCGTGAAAATTACGATCAGCTTGTAAACTTGTGAAGTAGTAGAACTCATTGGTACTGTTGTGAATTCCTTTTTACGCAGGTGGTTTGCAAAACGGTTCTTACATCCTGCTGCTGTTTCCATATACGATTACATTTTCCTTTGGGATGAAGATTTGGGCGTGAAGAATTTCCATCCTGGAAGGTGAAATGCTTGCATAAAATATGTCCTAATTTACATATATATAATCTTCAGATAAACATATTTGATATAAGTTTCTAATTTAATCCTGGTGAACTTTTGTTTTTATAGTTCAATCAACTTTTGCTGGATGTTAATTTTTTTTTTCCCATATACTTTTGTTTTTTCAGGTACCTCAAAATCGTTAAATCAGAAGGACTTGAAATTTCCCAGCCAGCCTTGGACCGGAACTCAACTGAAATACATCATAGACTCACAATAAGAAGCAAGAGAAAAAGGTTCCACAGGTTGAGCACTTATAATCCGACTCCTCAAATTTAATGTTTTGGAATATTTTGGGCGAATATTAATGCACTTCTTATTTAAACAGACGAGTGTATGATAGCAGAGGTAGTACAAAATGCTCAGGTGAAAGTGAAGGTCCTCCATGCAGTGGGTGAGCTTTATACATACAATTGTTATGAGCCGTGTGCATTTGTCAATCTGGTTAAGCTTTTGCATTCTCCTCGACATTAATTAATATAATTTGGATAAAATCTTGCTTCAAGTGTATGTTGAATTTGATGATATCTTTTTGATAATATCTACGGGAATGTGTATCATTTATATTCTTTATCTGCAGATTTGTGGAAGGGATGGCTCCAGTCTTTTCAATATCTGCTTGGGTGTGTGCTTGGCATCTTATACAGGTAAACTTCTGGTTCTGTCGGAGCTGACTACAGTTCGTGTCGAGATAAAAAGTAATTTTTGTTTAAGCTAACTTAATATTCGGAGGATTGTTCTGAGGGCAATGCGTTAGCTAAAATGCAACCGTTAACTATATCATCGTGAAATTGTGCACTTGCTAATCTTCATGACTAGCTGCTTCCCATTTCCAGTTCTGTTCCAAACTTTGTGGGATTACGTTCTACACCGTCTCATGCTGAGGAATTGTCAGCTTGTTCATTATTTTACCTGCTTTCGTTTTCAACGCATGTACAGATTCAAGCCTACTGTAACTGAATTCTGGTTACTGATTCTTTCCATCAGAATGATCTCGTTCATGGATGGGGAATGGACATGAAATTTGGTTATTGTGCACAGGTTAGATCACTTCTTTGTGGCTTCTTGGTTATACTTCAGTTTAATTTCACTTGTTAAAACGGCATAAATATGCCCTTTAACTTGGCTTCGAATCACATTCATGCCCTTCAACTTTGGATGTGCACAAGTAAACACTTAAACTTGTATAAAGTTGATTAAACGCACACGCATGTCCTACATATCATCCTATATGTCATTTTTTGTCCTACGTGGTGTCCTACGTTACGTGTATTTTGCCATGTAGGACTCATGTGTTTATTTATTTAAAAGTTGGATAGTTAAAGAGCTTGTTTTTGTATTATGAAAGTTGGAGGTCAAAAGTTAAAATTTGAAGTCAAGTTTAGGGTCCAATATATGTATTATGCCCGTTAAAACATTTGCAATTTCATCTTTTCTTACTAAACCGTCATTTACATCTAAGTCAAAACCTTATGAATTGTCCGTCAACGGCTTAGCTTTTATCAATGAACAGGGCAGCTTTTTGTGTGTTAACGGCAAGCTATGTATTAGTTTCTGGAGAGTTGTTCTCATTTAAGCTATTTAACGGGATTGAAGAATTCTGTTTAGTGTGCTGTCAATTATTATTTGGAAGTAGTGGATGCATATATGATTCTAATTTATGTGGAACTTGAAATTATTGTAGGGAGACCGAAACAAAAAAGTCGGAGTAGTTGATAGTGAATATATCGTCCACCAGGGCATTCAAACATTAGGAGGGCCATCTCTGAAGAAGGTAACCTTCCGTTACTGTATCCGTTTTAATTGGAGTTTTAAGACACTACGTTGTTGTTCTCTCTGTTTGTTATCATGTCGTATATGATTGCATTCAGGTTCTTATTCAAACTTCAGTGTAGGATGATATTTAGACGTAATACATACATAAGACACTTTAACGTGACCTCAGCTAGTAACTAAACCCTCCAACTTACTCAGTATGCACATCTAGACACTTCAACTCGTCTCCATTGTATCAGTATCATCAATCTACCTCCAAAATTGACGTGCCATGTCAGCATCTGATGCCACGAGAGACAATAAGGACGAGTTGGAGCGTTTAGTTGTCGGTTCAAGTGCCTACATGTGTGCTCCCAAAGTTAGACTGCTTAGTTGCCAACCGAGGCCAAGTTTGAATGTTTGTTTATTTATTACTGATAGAGTTAAAGTCGTATTTACTATATTTACTCGATCTGTTCAAGTTCTATGTTCTATATCGACACAATCGTTATAAATCGATTACTGGTAGATAACTATGATAAGCATTTCATAATTGGTAGTTAAATAAAAACAGTAATTACACTTACCGCACAAGAATCTTTACACTGCAGTGTGTATAACTTTAAAACTCTTACCGATATTATGACTTTGTATGCTTGTTTCTATTGCACCGCTAAAATTAGTTCATGTTTGTGCAGCCTTCAAATCTTGAAGAGTCTACGAAGGTATGTGACATCCTACTGCTCCTTTGCTTAAGCAGTTTAAGAAATTTTCGACGCTTAACTTCTGCTGATTGCCTACTTTTGTTTGATTTCTTTTCTCTTGGCCTACAGAGACACGTTGTTGACGTGCGATCAGAGGTAAGACTTAAGTTAGTGTACCATGAACTCCATCCCACATATTTTGGATGTTGTGGCATCAGTTATCTAGCTACATTCTATTACCGGTTGACACCATTTTGCAAAACTTTGATTCCGGTTACTGCTTGTTAAATTCCGTTAGGTTCTTTGTCAAATAGGTTCTTTGTCAAATACTAACAGATTTGAATCCATATTCTTTGGGGGTCTAACTTTGTTGCTTCTGTCCTCCTTGAGTTACTACACATTTTAATAAAGAAATAGAATTGGTTATGATTTGCTATCACAGAAGACACTGCAGAGTTTTTTTTCCAATTGTATTCATATGGTGCAGATTCGACGACAGTCTATGTATGAGCTACAAATATTTAAGGAACGGTGGGAACGAGCTGTGGAGGAAGACAAGAACTGGGTGGTGGATCAAGTTAAAGCAATTAGACGAAGACGTAAACGACGGCGCAAACAAATACCAAAATCACAGGTTAAGCTAAGGTAACGTTGTTTTAGCGATAATCAGAGATACGTACTATGTCTTGATCAAAGATTATAATACGAGGCTATACACTGAACCCTGAGTGTATGTCAATATTTTTCACCGTGTCATTTCCGACTCCCACGACCACGCAGTTGCAAGGGAACTTGTAAATTGTTACTGTATAGGCCTATTGAATTTCCATATAATTAGTTCATTGTTTTGATGGTTGTGGCAACTCCATTTTTTGCCTAAACGATTTTCGTTACCGATTCTTGTAGTACTTTTCGGGGGATTAGCTGAGTCCCCAGAATTGAGATGTATATTTATTTGCCAGGTTACAAGTATTGAACACTTGTGTCCATTTACGTATAGGGAAAAAACTTACTCGCACATGGTTAGGTTCGAACCCGTGTACATAACAAGGGTTCAAACTGTGTTGTTTCTATATACTAGAAGACTAGACACATGTGCCTGCTAGCACAAATTCAATATTATTTCTTTCTTTATCTTAATTTTTTTATCTTAAATTATCTGATATAGATAGAATTTGGAAAGTCCAACTCAATTTTAATATGACCTTTGGGTATTTTAAGTTATTAATTATTGTGATTTATAGTATCACAAATTTTAAATAGGCATAATATATATATTGGATCATAAACTTAGCTTTAAATTTTAACTTTGACCTTCAACTTTCATAATGCACAAACAAATATTTTAACTATATAACTTTTAAATAAATAAACACATGAGTCTTACATGATACAATACACGTAGGACACCACGTAGGACAAAAAATGACATGTAGGACGTGTGTGTCTATTTGTTCAACTTTATACAAGTTTAAGTGTGTTTGTGCACATCCAAAGTTGAAGGTTATAAATGTGATTTGAAATCACGTTAAAGGGCACATTTACGTATTATGTCTTTTAAATAATATATGTTACTCTCTTATTTAAATTTATATGATACTTTGAACTTTTTAGAATCTATAATATTTTTTGTCTTTTAGTTTTAATTTTGGAATAGTGTACAAGTATTTTCTCAATCTATCTCTGAAATCTTAGAGACACACTTATACTATAATGGGGTCTTATTACTCTCTGAATTTTTTATTTTATTAATAATTTGTCATTCCTTTTCGGCCTACGTGTTTTGTGGGTTTAACGCTGATTGATTTTTTTTTTCAAATTAGTGTCATGTAGACTAAAAGGGGGCAAAAATTACTTATAAAATAAGTTCATAGGGTAATAGAATATTGGTATAGTACAAGTGTGTCAATGGAATTTCGAACATAGGTTGAGGGGGTACTTGTACATTTTTTCTTTAATTTTTTTAATTATGATCTATATTATTTTTATGTCATTTTTAAACAATATATGTTACTAATATATCCATAATTATGTGATACTTATTTGGGGGTCAATCGCACTTTTTGTATCTCTCTTCAATGTTTAAGGTTGTTAATCGTGATTTATAATTTTTTACGTAATTTTTGAATAATATATATTGCTGTAAAACCTTTATAAATTAATATAGATGAGATTGAAATTTTATTATTTTATAGAGATGTTATTTAGTCGATAAATTAATATTTATTAGTTTAAAGAATGGTTTGAGATTAGTGAAGGTTAATTTTGATTATAGCAAAATCAATGTATCTTATTAATTTATGTATCATATTTACTTATTTCAAAAGGAATATTATATATAAAGTACAACGAATATATCAAAGTATCTTACTAATTTCAATCTTGTGATGCTGGGATAACAAGAGTTTTTAAAATGTATTATTGTGACGATTTTATCATACGATATTTGAAGGCTATTGATTTGACAAATTGAACCAACAAAGATAAATGTTGTGGATGTTGATCTTGCAATTTCTACTTTGGACAAGAAATGTTCAGCAAGAGATTGTTAGGATTGAAAATAAGCAGGTGTAAATGTAGAAACTAGCAAAGTAAATCTCGAAAGACTACGAGTAAGAAGACAACGATAAATATATTAAAAGACATAAAAATTTAACGTGATTTAGTCAATCGATCTACATACACAAAGGATAAAGTACAGAATGTAGAGCGAAATAATTTCAAATAATTTATTCGGAATACATGGAAGGTTTACACAAGTGATAACATATCATGTGACTCATAATTTTTTACCCTAATCAAAACTTTCAAAACCTCTACATTGTGAATGTTGATTAAGTTAGAAGGAACATATATCTATTTATAGAGCCCTAAACCTTTTCTTACCAAAAAAAAAAAAGATTAGTCAATTCAAATCTTAAAAGGAAAATCTATTTTATGGTAAGAAATCAGGGTAAATAAACTCCAACAGAGATAATATCAAATTGTTTTCGATACTGTAAAATTCATTTGGAGGATACAAATCTAAGAGAATATAATTTGGATGAACTCACTTGTGAAAACGTCATTCATAAACTTTAAGTCATGATTAATGATCTCGGTTATCACAATAAAAATGAATGTCAATAACCTGTTGGATTATCTGGGTGAAAGTGAGACATGCTCAGAGGTTCATAGCTTAGAAGAAGTTGTGGATGCCATCGAAAAAAGCAATGTTGATGATGATACTATACCTGGAAACACTTATGTATCTAGAATTCTTTACAATTTTATGGTGTAGATGAAAAGACAACACCAGAGCTCTTGGATGCAGTAAGATAGTCAGAGATGCTTCAACTAGATTTAATTATAAGAAAAAAATAGATAACACAATAATATCATATTTCACTAAATTGCTTTAAATATATTTTTACTTTTAAAAAATATTTATTAATTTATGATATTAATGAAACCATATATTTATAAAGGGTTCTTTTGAAAATATATTATCTTATCGAAATTGATAATTTTTTCTATTGGTCCAAATCGGAATTAAAGAAAAATATTATTTTAAAGAGATTATTAATTTATCGAGTATTATTTTATAGAATTTTACTGTACTTAAATTGTCCTATCGTATCTAGAACATACAGAAATTCGTTAATCACAAGTTGTTAATTATTGAGATTTGTAATATCTTTTACGTATTTTTTAAATTGAATGATAGAGGTTATTTTTTTATTTTCATTTTATGTAATGCCGATAGATTAATTTCAAGAATCACTAGATCATATTATATTTCCTAAAAATATTGTGAATTGTTAATTGTCATAATTTATAGTATATTTTACGTAATTTTGAATATATATATATATATATTATATATATATATATATATATATATAATATAATATATATAAATTAAAGAAATGAGATAAATAAATTAAAACGGAAGAATCATAAGCAGAGATGCCCTAAGGGTGGTCAAGCAGGTGTTTGCTTGAGAACCTAAACTCCCTCTCATAAATATAAGTAGAAAATATAGAGAAAAAAGGGTCACCAGTAGGGTTCTTTCTTATGGTTAGAAAATTAAATCGAATTTGTAATTTAAATCAAAATGATTGAAAACATTATTATTTAAACTGGGTTGGTTTTAAATTTTAAAAATTGATGCTATTTGGTCTGATTTGATTTTAGTTTTGCTAAAGAATAATTGCAAAAATAACTAAATCGAATAGATGAATTAGATATATAAGTTTATAATTATTTGTATATTATTTCTAAATAAAATATAAATATTTTGTTAAATTTGAATTAATTTAAGTTTTAATTTTATCATTTTATCAAGCACAACACTTAAGCTTAATTATAATCGTCCTAAATTCAAGTCCATTAAAATTCATTTTAATCTTTAGTTTTCTTACTTCACATAAAATAGTCAGATTGTTTTTAATTAAATCATTTTGTTCGTGTCATGATAATTTTAATATGCTTAATAGACCAACAATAACTTTTTTGTAAATTGTTTATGCATTAGATGATGGTACTAAGAATTTAAGAAAATTAAGTTTCACGAATTTTAAACGAATGATCTATCAATTTTGAAATATTACATTTCTTTAGCTGTTGTATCGTATTGTCGATTTAAGACCTCAAGTGATCTATCGATTTTGAAATATTCTTTTAGACTTTATGTATATGTTAAGAAAATATATAATATATTTCTCAATTTTGATATTTAGAGTTGAAAGTAGCTTACATGTTTTTTATATTATTGATTGTCGCACCATGTTCTTTTCCTAGACAAAATAAAAACGATGGTATAAATTATTGTTTCGAAGGTAAAAGGAAAAATGTATTGAAACCATCCCTAAATTTGGCACTTCATCTCTGAATTATTAACATCCTTAACCTTTTTATTTAACTAACTGAAGCTGAATACACCCGATCTTATTTAAGAGTGTTTTAATACCTTTTTTTAAAATTCTTATTAACAAATTTGATATTTTTACAAAAGTTTGAGACTATCTATGACGTGATGTGGCAAATTAAAAATATATATATGATATGTTCAAATTTAATTAGTCAAGTAAAAAGGTTCTTACGACTAACAATTCATAAACAAAATTATTTCCCTCGAGACTAAAAAGCTGAAATTATTAAGTAGTGCCCTTCTGTTAGGAAAGAATACTTAATTAGGAGTAATTATATTTACCACTATTCTTGGACCAAAGCTAATATTTGTTTGGTTTATTTTTATTTTAACATTATCTTCAAAATACATTAAAAATAAAGAAAAATTACAGATATCTCACCTTTTGATTTATTTATCATCATTATTTTCTTTAAATTTTTATAAATTTCTAAAATTCCTTATTTTTGCATATTAAATTAGTTTATCTCGCACATCAAATTAGTGTATCTTATACATCAGATTAGTATATCATGTATAAACTGTACATCAGATTAATGTATCATGTATGAAATGTAAGAAATCTTACTTAACGACTAATGTATCTCGCGCATCAGATTAATGTATCAACACTTATTGTATTAAATTGAAAATTTTTTGTAATTATAAACTTTTAAGGGATAAATTATAATTTTGTTTTAAAAGTATATGATTATGTAATTTGCCCAAAAAAACAATTATATTTTTCACTCTTAACAATTTTCTTTTTAAGATCTAATATTAATTATCTATTCATTGTGGCAGTGTGTGTGACAAGTAAAAGTATGACCAAAGTTTAATAATCTCTCTCTTTTGTCAATTTTGTGCTTTTTATGTACAATTTAATTAAATTAATAAACCCCCACCCCCTACCCCCATCTCTCTCCCAAAAATTTCAACTATATAGAGAAGACTTTCTTTTCTTCTCTCTCTAGAATGGTATAATTCCCTTGATTTTTCTCCATTTGATTTCACATTTTATGTATAAAATAGCCCCCAAAATTTGAATAAAGACTTCTCCTTTCTTCCTTGGCTCTTAAGCTTTTTCAGCTATTTGACTATTCAGATCTCAGCTGAGTTTCTGGTGGCAGCTTTTCTTGGAGCAAAAAATTGAGACAGTAACAAAACTTTGCTGAAATGGCTAACCATTATGATCGCAACCCTTTTGCTGAAGAAGAAGAAGTTAACCCTTTTGCTGTAAGCTCTCCTTTTTTTTTCTGTTTTTCTCTTTTTAAAGAAAAAAGGTGGATTGGGGTGATTGTTTTATGTATGTGGAACTAAAGTTCAAGTCTTTTTTCTTAATGGGTTGCGATTGACTGATTTCTTGATAGTGTAAGACTTGAAATTGACTTCACTGAATTGGGTATTTGGGGTTTTAATCTTTTGTTTTATGGTGTAACTGTATGTTGAGGTTCTATGTTTGGTACTCATTTGTTAATGTGTTGTTCTTTGTTGATAAGTTGGAATAACCTTGCCTGTTTTTGAGTGTTTTCGAGTTTATGAGGTGATTGTTGTGTGAACTTTTGGGTCATAAACCTTTGACTAGGTTCTTCTAATTTTAATTTTTGTAGATATGATGTTTTAACTAACCAAATTCGATTAATATTGTGAAGAATCGAACTGCAGCTAACCACCACAATTCATACAAAAATGAAATAGCACATTCCGATAAGGATTCAACAATTACACGCAAAAGCAATTAAACAAAGCTAAATTAGAAATACGCAGATCCTCACTTGTCTCTCTGTGTGATCACTCGAAATGAGTAATGCATCATACCTGAAAATGAGAGTAAATTAGGAGATTTCCATGGTTTATGATGAAGTATAAGAATTAGGAGTTAAGAAGAGATAAGGAAGAAGATGAGAATAGGGAGAAATTGGATTTAGTTGAGAGTGAGAAGAGCATGAGAAAAGATCATACAGTATTCATTGCCTTCTCCTCCTGATGAAACTGTATTTGCATGCATTTTCCCCTTCTGACATGAGCCGTCCCCTCATTTTAATCACAACCGTTCATTCTTCTTTAACTAACTCTTATACTGATCCTTATTACCCTGTGAATCCATTTGTTAATTAACCTCCATACGCTGCCGTTTTAGAGTGTAATGACTCAGCTAATTACAATAGAAATCTTGGCTCTGTGGATGATTTTGCCTCGTGCTGTTTTATCTTTGGAAAGGGTTTAGAAATCTTTGTCAAAAAAGTATTATTGGGGTGTACATTTTCAGGAAAGAGTTCAATAGAGAAAACAGAGAAGCTGAATTGTTTGGCCGATGCTGTTGGAGAATCGGTCTGTTTTACGTTATAAGAATATGAGCAGAAGGTCCTTTCTCTGTGATTTGATTTATATTTTTTTGTGCGACTAACTATACAATTTAATTCTGAATGTATTCACTAGTAGGAGTAGTAAGTATCAGAATGTCATTTTAGTGGTTAATTCCCATCCCAACGCATTATTCTCATTAGATTTGACAAGTATATACAATTTAACATGAAACTTGGCATAAATATTAGAGGTTGTATGAAGTGTTAGGTTATTCTCTACCAGATTTGATAATGTTAATCATCAACACGGTTTTGGATAATCTTGCACAAACTTTACCATCATATGTGAATCAAGAACCTTCTTTCTGAGAATGAAAAGATAACATTTTTGAGAAGGAGAACCTCCTAATCATGATGTATGTTATTGAATGTAAATCCTTTATCTATAATTACAGAACTACATGAAATGATGCCGTTATGTCATCATGACTTCAAACCCTTGTGTTAAAGCAGTTCTTTCTAGGTCTTGATAGTTGGCTAATTTATCTTCTGGTATTTAATTTGCAGGATGGAGGAGGAAAATCGAAAGGGCAATCAAAATTTAGTGGAGGCGCATTTTATACCACAGTGAGTTAGACGGGCAGTAACCTATGTTTGTCTGTCTGGGATATAATGCACTTATTTAATGAAAGTTTGTTTACGCTGATCCCAGCTAGTTTGGGACGGTAGTTGATTAACTAAAATTTGCTTACAAGTTGTATGCGATATTCAGAGCAGCATCATACAAAGGCATCCCGTCATCATAAATGTCAATTGTACAAAAAATGTGCAAAAATGTAAAAGTTCCAGTAATGCAATGGATTCCTTCTCTCTTGAACATGAGCTTCTATTCGATATGGTTCACACCGTAGCAAGATAATTTCTTCCAAGCTCTACTTTCATGCTTCTCTTTTGTATTTCCAAGCTGCCAATTTTGTCTACGGTGTCGCACTTCGTGGCGGAGCCAAGAATTTGGCCAAGGGTGTGCAAAATTAAATACTCTCTAATTTGTAAATCTCTGTACACCACATAATTTTCCGGCGAAGGATGTGTTTCGGGCCACCCTTTGCCTAAACTGGCTCCACCCATGCCGCTTAACCTGATCGATTCCAGACAAGTCCTGACATATTCCAGCAGCTGTTATTTAGGTATAGAAATAGATATTTCAGCCTTTAGTTAGAGCCAAAATCTCTAGAAAGACATGGGTATAATTGCATTAGGGTTATATTTTCGTTTTG